>NC_025693.1:5258338-5282661 GCF_000633955.1 Camelina sativa
GGGGGGGGGGGGCTGAGGTACTAGCGGGATGGTGTTGATCTTGGATTCTCTGTCCCGAAGTTGGACCTCTTGAAGAGCTTGAGCCAGAGCCCTGCTTCTTAGATGCCTTTGAAGTAAGATGTTTCTTTGGTGACTCTTGCAGCAGGTTGCGTTTCTGGCTTTTGGCTCCAGTAAGCTTGACAGTAGATTTAGTTACACTCTTAGATAGTGGGGGGTCTTCCTCTCCCTCTTTTCGAGGTCTGACTTAAGATTTGTGATTGTCTTCCATGTTGGGTTCCAAGGTCAGGGGGAGAGGCATCCAGCATTCCGGGTGGTCTACAGTCTCCAGGAAGTACTTGAGGTTGTTCAGAGCTTAAGCTGGCTGCTGCAGAAATAATCTGATCCGCTGTTTCATTCGTTAAGTTTCTAGCCTCGCCTTGAATGACACGTTGTCGTCTGGCTGCACTCTCAGTGGGATCCGCACAAGAAATATATTGTACTGTGACCTCTTTCAAGTCGTTCAGCACTTGGTCCTTTGAAGGGATAGATGGGGGCGAGGGGAGTGGGGTCTTTGAGGCCAGACCACCTGAACTATCATTCCGTGGAAGATGAATACGGGAAGGTGAGGTGGTGGGTTCTAGTTCCTCAGATTCTCGCTCCAGAGGGGGGCGACGTGGTCTAGAGGAGTCAGATTTCTCTGGTGATGCCCTCGCCAAAGCCTCTCCTTTTTCTCGCCATTGTGTGTTACTGGCTGATGGTCTTCTAGCCTCTCTTGAATAAGGGTGATGTCGGATAGACTCTCTGCTGTGGTAGCTTCTTTGCGGGTAATGTTCCCTATCAGAGTTCCGTCTTTGACTTCTAGGGATCCTGGAACGGTCATTTTGACTTGAGTAACCATATGACTTACTAGCAGCGGGTTGTAGGCGAGAGCCTTGGTTTGTAGGACCGACAGAAGGATAGTTCCTTGATATCGACTGACCAGAGACCTCCTTTGGGGGTCGAAAGTTATTTTCTGGTGTGTAGTAGTTCATGCGGATTCCTTGAGGTTCTGATAGACTGACAGATTTATTTGTTGCAGGGGATTCTTTCTCTACAGCTATACCTGGGCAGTTCTTAACGTCGTGAGTCAGCCGCTGGCAATGAGAGCAATGATTTTTCAGATTCTTGTAGTCAAGGACAACAAGGACTTCACTTCCATCAGCAAACTCGACAATGGTTTCTTTTAACAAAGGTTGGAGACCATCCACCTGGACGCGAATCTTGGCAGTCGAGTTGGTAATTTCTGTGTTCTCTATCTCTCCTAGCTCCTCCCCTATGGTTTGTAGCATAGCTGGTTGCCAATAATGTTTTGGAAGCCCCTATAGTTCAACCCAGAACGGGATCTTGGAGGGGAAGCTATCAGATATTACCGGTTCCCATTTCTATAGGATGACCATCCACTGGTCAAAATGGTAAGGCCTGTTGTCCAACACTTTTTGCATATCTTCTTCGTAGTCAAATCTGAACTGGAAAACTCCTCGGCCCAGATCTGATCCCACTGCTTTCCCTTTCAGCGTCCAACGGTTTGCTAGAAACGAAAATAGGGACCAGAGACGTTGCACCAATGGGTTCATAAGGCGGCCCAGTAGGGTAAGTGAATTTTCCTCGATTAGTGCAGAGGTATCCAGTTCGGGGGCTCTAATTCTTCTTCGTGGAGGAGGGGAAAACCCAGAGGCTAGTTCTTTTCCTTTGAGATGGTAAAGGATTCGTTTTTCCATGGTATCAAGACGGTTTACAAGGGTTTTGAGCAAAGGTTGGTTGTGATACAGGTATATCTTCGAACTCGGAGTTTGCAGGTTCAACAAGTATCAAAGGTTTAACAGTTTGAAAAGGTTAATAGGGTGAAAGTAGACTAACAACGTACCAGAGGGGGAAGAGAAACTTCTTCTGCACCGCTAAAACTCGACTAGTCAAGCACGGACGAAGAAAGGACGGTGGAGAGGGGTACCAGAGAGGAAAAGCTTGCCGGAATTCATGAACGGACCGTTAGATAACGGGGAGGTCATGTGGAGGACTAGCGGTTATTTCCTCTAATGGTATAAAGAAGTTGGTGAAATCCGGTTTTTTGAAAAACTCATTCTGTTTTGGGATTCCTCGGGGCTCGTGCCTGGGAGAGAAAAATGTTGTGACTTTCACCACTTTTCTCTTGGTTCTCATCATGTTTTGGTCCGACTTTTAATAGAAGATGAAACTTTTCAAAACAAGGTATTTCCCACCACTCCTAGTCAATCTCCTAATACGAATACACCTCTCTATTTATATTTGAGAACGTAATTTGATTTGGTTTAGTTTGTTTAATAGTATTCAAGTTATGGGCTCGATCATGAAAAAGTATTATTCTTTAAAAACACGATTCAAGTCATGTCTTATCCTCCATACGCATAACCAAATCATACACATTCATGGACCCTTAAACTAGTATAATTTAGGATAAACACAGAAGAATAAATATTCCTTAGAAAGTCTTTACCACTCTTAACTATGCAAAAACAATGAAGCAGCATTCAAGATGGTGTCATCCAAAGAAAAGAATGATCAAAAGAAAATTTAGACAACCAACCAAAATGTTAAGAACTATGTTTACCAGACATATTTTATTAATCACATGTTAAGAATTAATCTAACAAACTCTTAATGTTCTAGAATAGTAAGAAACAGGGAAGCGATTAATAAAGCATAAATACATTTAGTAGATACAAAGAGCAGAGACTCATTATGTCACATGCATATAGTGGGGATGATAAAACTGTATGTCAATTACAAAATTATATTATTAAACAAAAAAAATAAGTAACAGAGAAATCAAATTAAGATTCGTTGCACTTTCTAATTGGATACACTAGTGATTCAATGGAGTTCTAAGCTCCATCAAGTTGTAAGATTAAGTGACTAAAGATAGACACTAGTGCCATAACACAAATATTTACAATTTGTATTGTAAAAAAATCAAGGCAATGAGTATGGTTGGTAGAATGCCAGAACAATAATCATCAGTCTTTGATGCACACTTCAAGAATGTTATTTTGTATGTTTGAGCCAATCACCAAGAATTTAGAGCATGACGCAAAGACAAAATACGTTCATAAAGCAAGAGATCTTATGCTACATGCATGCACCAAAGGAAAGATAATAAGTATTAAAAAATATCATTTCATATGTTTGGAATATTCATACTAACCATACGACATTGATTATGGATTCTTACTTGGGGTATAGTTTAGGATAAACATACAAGAATAAATATTTCCAAAAAAACTTAAGTCAATTTACCACAGTAAATATTCAGAGAACCAACAAGTAAAAGTCACGAAAGTATCATCCAAAGACAATTTGACAACAAACCAAAATGCAAGGAAAAGGAGAAAAATTACAAAGGACAATGGTAATTGACAAACCCAAAATTGAAATTCAAAGTACCTATGTCAAACAAACAAAAAGAATTGAAAAAAATGAAATAGACAAGATATATATGCACATTTACAGTAGCGGCGTTTCATATAAACGTAACAGAACATGACTCTTACTTTGAACATGACTCTTACTTTGAACATGTTACTAACACATTGCACACCGAAACGAAGTTCTTCTACTTTGCCGATGACAAACAAAAAAACTCGACTTTGAACATGTATATATTATATATGTGTACTAGAAGAACTTTCAAGTCTAACAACTGATATAGCAAACCGAAACAAAATATTAGACATAGAACATATTTAGTCAACCTAAAGAGCAGAGAATATCATAGCAGTTCTTTCACATGCCAACTATATGTGGGAGAAAAAACATGATAGGAAAGATTTTGACATCAACTCAAAATCTGATAGGAAACCTGATAAAAGTGTACTAAATTCTGTTTTTGACATCAGTAAAAGAGAAAACATGATAGGAAAATTAAGAAAGATCTATTTCACATTCTAGTAATTCAATAGATTTCAAGCTCCAACAACTCAATAAGACAAAGATTAGACTCTTGGACTAGTACCATAAGAGAGATATTTCAATCAGTTTATATAGTAAATACTCAGGTAACATTTAAAATCTGTAGAATTTAACACTGTAATCATCAGTTAATGATGCAGAATACCGAGATATCAATCAACAAGGGTTTAAAGGATAACGCAAAACATATACATTTGAGGTTCACGAAAACTACTACGAGATGCATACACTTCATAGAATGAGAAACTTTATATTACATAGAAGCACCAAAACAGAGATTTAAGTATTTTATACACAATGTAATATTCCAAAATAAAACCTACCTTTTATAGTAGACAACAGAAAATACTACCATTATACTCATATGATGCAGACATTTAAAATGTCACTGACACCAGTAGAATAATCACATGCGACTAAAAGAGAGAACCTATGATACTTACAAGCACCAAAACAGAGAGCTAAGCATATAGCTGAACAAATCAAAATTGTATCATAGTTACAAACAAAACAGAAATAATCTAACAAACTCTTACAATGTTCTAAAAATAGAATAGTAAGAAACAGAGAAGTGATTAATAAAGCATAACACATTTAGTAGACCACAAAGAGCAGAGACTCATTATGCCACATGCCTATAGTGGGGATGATAAAACTGTATGTCAATTACAGAACTGTATTATTAAACAAAAACATAACTAACAGAGAAATTAAGCTAAGATTCGTTGCACTTTCTAAACGGATACACTAGTGATTCAATGGAGCTCAAAGCTCCATCAAGTGGTAAGATTAAGTGCCTAAAGAATAGACACTAGTGCCATAACACAGATATTTACAATCAATGTAAACAAATTAAGGCAATGAGTATACTTGTAGAATGTAAGACAATATCTGTGTATCATTTTGTATGTTTGAGCCAATCAACAAGAGTTTAGAGCGTGACGCAAATATATATACAAGCAAGAGATCTTATGATACATATATGCACAAAAGCAGATATAATTAGTATAAAGTTAAGTCAATCTACCACAGTAAATATTCTGAGAATCAAAACGCAAAAGTCACAAATGCATCATCCAAAGACAATCTGACAACAAACCAAAATGCAAGAACTATGATCACCAGACATCTTATAATGTAACATAAAGCAAGAACAATTACAGAGGACACTGGTAGTTGACAAAACCAAAATTGAAAATCGAAGAGTCTATCTCAAACAAACAAACAATAAAATATTCCTTTCTTAAGAGATTACAGATGGAATTAAAAAGTGAAATAGACAAGAACATACACATTGATAGTAGCTTCGTTTCTTAGAAACGTACATAACATGACTTTTATAGTTAGAAACGTACATAAAATGACTTTTATAGTCTTATACAATGTTCTATAATACTAACTCATTGCGCTACTTTGCCGTATGAAAAACTAAAAACTCGACTTGGAACATATAATATATATATGTGTGTCTTTGAAGAACTTTCAAGTCTAACAACCAATATCGCAAACTACGGTTCCTTGAACCGATACAAAATATTAGACATAGAACACAATTAGCGTACTAAATTCTGTTTTTGACATCAGTCACAGAAAAGTGTACTAAAACAAAAAGCATGGTAGGAAAATCAACAAAGATCCATTTCACATTCTAGTAATTCAATAAATTTTAGCTCCAGCAACTCAATAAGACTAAGATTAAACTCTAATACCATAAAAGAAATATTTCAATCATTTTATATAGTAAAAACTCAAGCAACATTTACAATATGTAGAACTTAACACTGTAAGTATCAGTTAATGATGCAGAATACCAAGATATCAATCAACAAGGGTTTAGAGAATAGCGCAAAACATACATTTCATAGAATAAGAAACCTTATGCTACATAGAAGCACAAAAACGAGATAATAAGTATTTTATACACAAACACAATGTAATGTTCTAAAATAAAATCTACCTTTTATCGTAGACAACAGAAAAAAACACAAATGATGCAGACATTTAAAATGTGATTCACACCAGTAGAATAATCACCAAGGGTTTAAACGTTGAAGCATAACACAGGCGACTAAAAGAGAGAACCTATGATACGTCCAAGCACCAAAACAGAGATAAGCATATAGCTGAACAAATCAAAATTGTATCATAATTACAAACAAGTTTGAAAGCATATACCTGTCCAAGAAGTCTGCTACACTTGGAATCTCCTTAACCTGCAGAAATTAAAATTGGTTAGTCTTCATTTAATGGAAATGGTTGATACTTACCTCATTTTTGGAAGCTATCGATCGTCTTTTCTCTCTATGTTTTAGGCTCAGCTTTTTTTTTCTGAAGACTTCTTTTAGCCATTGGTCTATTAGTTTTAGCCTTTAACTTAACCTCTTTCTCTTAAGGAGCTGGTCGTTTATACCATCCAACAATTCTTTGTCAAATATCTTTGTCTTTATCTTTTTTTAAGCCGTTGGTAACCGCTCCATAGTCTTATAACTTCTTTAAGCCGTTGGTCTATTAGTATTAGGTTCAGCCTTTTACCTTAATCTCTTTCTCTTAATGTGCTGGTCGTTTGTACCATCCAACAAGTCTTTACTCAAGTGTTGGTCGTTTTTACCATCCAACAAGTCTTAATCACTCCATTGTCTTTGTCAAAGATCTTTGTCTTATCTTTAAGCCGGTGGTATCTGCTCTTCTTTAAGCCGTTGGTCTATTAGTTTCTTTCTATGTCTTATTTCTTTGTCAAGTAATGTTGTCTTTATGCCTCATATTTTAAGCCGGTGGTCTGATTCCATCAAACAAAAGGTTGGTCGTTTTTACCATCCAACCCAAAGTCTGTGACTTCTTTCTATGTCTTCAGTCAGGGGTAGTCAAATTGTGAACTCTTTCTTTTCTTTTTTCCCCCTTTATCAATCTCTGTCTTATTAGACTTCTTAAGCCGTTGGTCATTCCCCCATCAAACAAAGGGTTGGTCGTTTTTACCATCCAACCCAAAGTCTGTGACTTCTTTCTATGTCTTTAAGTCGGGGAGAGTCAAATTATGAACTCTTCTTTTTTTCTTTTTTCCCCTTTATCCAGTCTCTGTCTTACAGACTTCTTAAGCCTTCCCTCCCAACATGCATGCACTACCCATCCAATATATCCGATTTCGTTCGGGACAATGTCCCCAAAAAGAATCAGACAGAGCACCATTAGATTAGTGTCTGCCCATGAATCTCTTTGGGTTTTAAAAAAAAAACAAAACAAAAACCATCCAAAAACAAAGTTCCGTAGAACAATTTCAAAAAAGGCTTTGAAAAACAGATGACTTGGATATATAAAATACCAAGACTGATGTCATCAATTGCAAAACAAAATCATAGACGAGAGAACTGATCGATCGTAAAGGTTTGTTCTCTTGTTCGATTTCAATCCTCAAAAACTGAAAAACAAAACCAAAATTAAAATCAGGAAGACAAGCGATATACATACCTCGACCACATGTCTCAAGCTGAGAGGAGACAAGCTTCTTCGGAACCCTAAAAGAAACTAAAACAACAAAATTGCGACTATTAGAAACTTGAAATCCAAAAAAAAAACAGATCACGAAAGATAAGGAAGGAATCTAACCAAAATTATCATTAAAACCCAGACGATCATGGTAGCAGATTCAGGCCAAATCAAGTAGTACCTCGATGATGGATTTCAAGCGGAGACATGCTTCTTCGAAACCCTAAACAAGAAAAAGTATATACGAACTATTAGAATTCTTCGATATCAGAAAAAAAAAAAAAAAAAAAAAAAAAAANAGATCGCGAAAGATTAGTGAGAAATCTAACCAAAATCACCATCAAAACGCAGACGATTGTACCAGATTCACGCCAATATAAGATCAGTACAACCAGATCAAGATCGATTACACCAATCTATAAATCCTAAAACCAAACTCGCGATCCTATAGAAATCTAAAGAAACTTACTAATCTACAAATTATTGTAACAGATCTTCGATTAATCGAGTGGATTCTTCCCGACGAAAAAGAGAGAAAATTTGAGAGAAAATTTTTTTTTTTTTTTTTTTGGTTCTGAGGAATTGTGAAAATATTAATCTGTTGCGTCTTGAGTCTTGACAGTAAACGCGTTTTAATATTATTAATACTGTATCGACCGTTGATCCGTTAGATACTCTAATCGGACGCTCCTGCATCTTCTGCTGTAGGCGGTTTATGTTAAGCCTAATAGATAAGAGTTTAAAGATAGGCCCAATATGGCCCATTAAAAACGCGTACTGTACATCTTTCTAGTTTCTACTTTCTACCATCTGAGAAGAAGATTCATGTCACGTTAGGCCATAATAACTAAAGGCATTTATTAGCTTAAATTATCACACTATCATAATTAATTTTAAATTAAAATGAACAAAACTAAATCTGGTAAAAAAATTAATGGAAATAGAAATTCAACTTAACCAAACCGGTAATCAAAATTATTTTTATAATCTAATTAAATTAAACCGAGTCAACCGTAAACCTACTTTGACTTACTTGTTTACTATTCTAATCCGATGTCAAACCGGAAAAT
This sequence comes from Camelina sativa, assembly GCF_000633955.1. Taxonomy (NCBI): domain Eukaryota; kingdom Viridiplantae; phylum Streptophyta; class Magnoliopsida; order Brassicales; family Brassicaceae; genus Camelina; species Camelina sativa. Next base: position 5,266,849 of record NC_025693.1, read on the forward strand.
GGTTCCATCGCTGGAAACTGACCGGGAAAGAGACAAAAACCAAGTCTCAACATCTATAGCTTCTCTTCTCAAAAATAATTGTCGATGCGTCCGTTTCCAATTTCTCTGTTTTCCCTGGTGCTCTCTTATAAAAAAAAAATTTGATTCCTTGGCTTGTAAGATACTACTTCTTTGGATAATATCTTAGGTCTTTTCAACTCTAAATCTCTTTGCTTTCGGTGTTCCTTCTTTGACGACTCACCTCTACTCTCGTTTTGGTGTAATGAGGAAAAGAGCAAAGAAAACGGTTAGTTTCGGAACTCGGAAGCAGGTCACTTATAAAATGCTGTTGCGGAGATTTAGAACGATGAAGTGATGGCTGAGTCTTTAGAGGCATCGACGCAGGAGATCTTCCCTCCACTTCGACCCCATCAGAAGGTAGATGAAGAAGACGGAGAGAAAAAGAAAGAGGAAGAACCACTGAAATCTGATTTCTCAACTAAGGAAGATGCTTCTCCTTCTCAGCATCAGGGGCAGGAGAACGACACGGCCGAGGGAATGAATGAGGATAAGAAGGAACGTGGGGGTAAACCAAAGAGGATAACGAAGAAGGAGGTTGAGAATAAAGATGAGAAGAAACAGGCTCCGAGAGCTAAGAAAGCTCAAGCGACCAAACCACAGGAAGAGCCTGACTACTTTGAGGAGAAACGTAACCTGCAAGATTTGTGGAAAGCAGCCTTTCCAGGAAACTGTTAGATGCAATTTATGAACACAATTGGGATTTCAAACATCTTGAAGAAGCATTGGAGGAAGGACGAATAACGTTTATGTTTTCGTCAATGCAGAACCTCAGTTTGTCTCTACAAAGACGTAAACAAGGCTGTCCTTCAGATAAGATAGCAGTCGCATCGATTCAGAGTGCAGTGGAAGACATCATGCCAATGAAGCAGATGAAGATGGACTGGGTTCCTTACGTTCCCTTTGAAGAAAGATCAAGACAAGTTGATAGGTTAAAGTCTCAAATCTTTATCCTGGTCTGTACTCAGAGGAGAAGTGCTCTAAGACATCTCAAGGACGAGCGTGTTTTGAAAGTTCAAATACTGCCTTTCTTATTTCTATGACCCATTCAGGGAAGGTGAACACGAACGGAGTAGTGACTAGTGTGAGGTGCAATTACGGTTCCCATCTGAGACGCTAGTTGTATGTGAATTCGACTGGAGGTTTGACAGACTTGAGGAATTTGTTGATAACCTGATTGAAGCTGACGAAGTATCTGCGGAACAAAAGGATGAATTCAAAGAATTTGTCAAAGAGCAGGTTCGAGAAGCCAAAATACCAAGGCAAGATGCAACAGCTGCTCGAATGCAAGCAATATAAGGTATGAGCCAAGATGATAGGGCAAACCTTTCAAAGCATCAAGTTTTACAAATTCTACCCTCAGCCTCCACCAGACGTCTCAGGACTCAAAGAAATTTCACAGGATTAACCGATACTACAAGAAGGCTCATCAAGTCCTTTAGTATAGAATAGTTCTTAAAATCCTCTATACATATGTTAATGAAAATTTCTAGAATGGTTTTTTAAAAATAGTATTGAACGAGAGTGAAGTAATAGAATGTTGAATTATAGTGTTATCGAATTTATGTAGTTTTGTAAAATGTCAATGGGCAAGGGGTAGAGTCACATTCACCTATGTAACAACCGATGTGGGATTTGGTTACTATTTCATCTTTTTGTCTCCACGTTGTTCATTACAAGTTACACAACACAAGTAAATCTAATTTAGTTTGTCTTTCCCAGCTTTGACATTGATGGTACTTGTATAATATTCTGAACAGTTTTTACAGTTATCAATCATAATTTAGTTGTCAGTAGACTAGGACACGTTTGTCTTCTGTCTAAAAAACAATGATTCTTCTATTAAAAAAAAAAGTAGAGTCAATTAAAACTTCAACTTGGTTCTCCACATTTCTCCAATAACTTTTCCAGGCTGTGGATTATCCGGTCCTCTATCTCGCTGCCCTGATGTGAAGTACAGATAACCGTTCCAGAATCCGGCCATGGCTGTTTTGACACGGAATGGTAACCGTCCAATCACAGACCAAGTCTGCAAATATATTTCATATTCAGTTAAGAAAAGAAAAGAACAGAGCTAACGATTGAGATGATGATATAGTATCACTGACCAAAGTATCTAACTGGAACCGGAAAATCTCTCCAACAAGAACAAGCCTTTTCGTCACTGGATGCCAATCTGTGGTACCACCAACGATAACGATTGAGTTATTGACAATGATCCATGCAGATTCAATGTGGGAATTGTTCTTTGGCATTGGTGGCATCATTTTCCACTTCGTTTCCTCGTCCATCATGTACACCTCACCATTAAAGATCTGAAACGCGACCAAAACATTAGAAACTAGAAGCGTGCCTATGGTTCTTTCAGTTTTGACTAAAGTAAAAAAATCTGGTTTAGTTTTTAAATGCTCAACAGTCAATCCTTATCAGTTAAAGTCGAGATTGAATAAGTGGAAACACAAAAACAAGAGATTAAAGAGGAAGGTAAACCTCGCGTCTACGTGAGCACTTGAAGATGGTTGAGTTAGGTTTGGCCATGAAGTCACCTTCTTGGCCACCGATGACAAGCAGTTTATCGTTAGCAACTACACAAGCCCTACACAGCGTAAACCGCGATATTAGCAACCTAAGGGACTCAAAACCAAAGGCAAAACCAGGCAGTGACTAAAACCTGTGCGGTCCACCTCGAGGGATTGGAACCTCTTCCCGCCATTCGCCAAGGGCTTTTCCATCTTTTACAGCTATGCTCCAATGGTCAAAAGCAACAGCATTGCGATTCTCTTTGCTTCCACCGATCACATGAAGCCTCCCTCTCCATATCTGAGTTGCAGGGGCATACCTGAATCCAACAAAACAACAAAACAGAGCTCGATGATCGAACTTGACTATACAGAAACAAACAAAAAGTACATCTTCTGATCTAAAGTCTTTACCTTGGAGCTGGTAGTGAAGGGAACTCAAGCCAAGTCTTTGTAACTGAGTCTAAGACAAAAGAACGAGAAGTAGGTCCTCTGCACTGAGGACCAAGCTGCCCTGAAACTACATACACATACCGTCCATCCGTGACAATCCCGAGGTGCGAATTCGCCATCTCTTTAGGAGTGTCGAATCTGGCGCACCACTTATTGTCTGTGAAATTGAACACATCCACATGAGAATGAACCTGAGGCAAAACAAATCAAGTGATCATTCAAAATCTGTTCACAACACATTTCTTCAAAGAACTTTTCAATTTGAGTATAAAAATAAACAAGCTCCTTACGTAGTCTAGACTGCCGTAACCAGAGAAAACATACAAAAGGTTTTGGATTTGAACAGAGTATCCATCAAGACGTGGAACTGGAGCAGATTGCATTTGCTCCCAATGTAACTCCGGCGCCGGTATATCGGCGAATGTTGCAGATAATAATCGGACATGATCTTTTGTATCATTCGTTTGTTTGCTTCTCTGCAAGTGAAGAAAAAAACTCAGAAGAGCTAAACCCTAAAAACACAATCAATTGAAACGTAGAAAGGAAGAATCGCTGATAAACCCTAAAACACACACAATTCATCAATCTTAAAGATAATAAATTCATCGTTCCTCAAACCTAAGAATAGCTAAAACCCATCAATTGAAAAGATTAAGCAAAAGGGACCTTGGGAATCTGAATCTCCGGCCGGTTAACGGGAACCAAGATTGAAGAAACGGCGGTGAAGGAGAGATTTGAAGAAGAAGAAGAAGAAGACAGAAAAAGGAAAGCTGCAACGAATCCAATCCCAACAACACTGGTGAAATACAATACAAGTATCAATCTCCTTGAAGATTGGTTATGATGATCATGTTTGTTCGCCATTTGTGTTTACGCAGAGCTCGTGAAAGAGACATCTCGTCCATATAGAGATGTTTTTTCTCACGTAGGTGAAGAAATCTCTGATTACCGCCGGAAAAACATGTGCGCCGGTGGTTTTCACTCCGCTCCTTGTTTACAATTCTGAAAACCTTCTTAACGAACGAGAAGGGTTTGTTTAATCATATGGGCTGGATTTAAACTAAGCCCAATGTTAAACAAAAGCCCATGAGAGAGAATCATTTAAATGTGCATCGAAGTGGATCAATCTTTAGCGATTACGAAAGATTGTTTTAAGTTATCAATAAAGATCATTTAATACTGCTTTAGTCATCTGTAAATAGAGCTCAGATCTATATCTGTCTTTCCTTTGCTTTGTCTAGCAGACTCTACATTGATCCTTGGCCTGAAGGTTAGTTTCCGTTTGGTTTACATTCATAATTTGTACTCGTATACAACGATTGATTATAGGAAAACATTCAAACACACTTGAATTTGTTAGCAACTATGAGCGACCCAGCCATTTCTCCTCCTGATGATGATGATGGTACAAGCAGAGCTTCTACTTCTTCAAGCTACTTTAAGCTCTCTGATATTCCAGGTCCCTTAATCCCCACGGTTCTACTTCGAGAAGACAACTATGCGGAATGGTCCCTTAATATCCGGAGTTTTCTCAAAGCAAAACAAAAGATTGGGTTCATCGATGGTTCAATTCCTAAACCGTTGACCGATTCGGACCTAACTTTGTGGATTGCAACAAACTCTATAATCGTGGGGTGGATCCTCAAAGCTATCGATCCCAACGTTCGTTCCACGGTTGCTTTTACTAATGATTCTTGCAAACTATGGGAGAGCCTACGACGTAGATTTTCTGTTTCCAATGGTGTTCGTGTCCATGAGCTAAAGGCTATGATATGTTCTTGTAAACAAGAAGGCCAAAGTGTTAAAGATTATTTTGGCCGACTCTCCAAGTTATGGGAAGAGCTCGAAAGCTACAAAGCTACTCCGGATTGTTCGTGCCATGCCGCAAAATATATTGAAAAGGAAAGGGAAGATGAACGAGTTCATCAGTTTCTAATGGGACTTCATAGCTCTGGTTTTAGCTCTGTTCGCTTCAGTATCATTAGCCAAGATCCTCTACCAGATTTAAACAAAGTTTACTCCCTTGTTATAACAGAGGAGCAACGTTTTCAGGCTGCTAAGTTGAAGGAAGGTAAGCTTGAGCCCATGCAGCAACGTGTTCAGGCTGCTAAGTCGAAGGAAATTAAGCCCGAGCTTGAACCCGAGCAAGTGCAACATGTTCAACCTAGAAGGAAAGACATTTCTTGTTCTCATTGTGGGCGTAGAAGACATCAGGCTGAGGAATGTTATGCACTTCATGGCTATCCAGAGTCGTGGCATGAACGACAAAAGAACAAGCCACCCAAAGGTCGAGGAAGACATGGAACACGACCAGTTAGTTTGGGAAAATCAATCAATATTCAGGAAAGAGTTAATGTTTCTCATACGGCAACTACCAGTCAGTCTCTCTCATGCTTGAACATGGATGAATTCAACACTTTTCTGAATCTACGGACAATGCAGCATCCTGAATCTAATATATATTCTGGAGGTCCATCAGGTACAACCACTGTTTGACTGATGTGATTATCGATACACTTCTCACTTTTTTTTGTTTTTTGTTTTGTTTTTAATCTTGAATTATAAATTAAAGGTTCTGAATGGTTACATCGTAAGAAACAGAGCAGATATAACATACCAACTATTCTTTTTGGCATGCTCTATTCCGTGAATCACACGGAGCCAAAGAAACGGAACGTGGAGTTAAGTGATGCATATCTTACTATAGTCATATTAACACTTCCAAATTTTATGTATCATATTATCAGATTTAAATCGATTCCCAATGGCACAAAAGATGGAAGCGAAAGGTGGAAATGGAGGCAAGGAATGGGATGATGGAGCCGACTATGAAGGTGTGTCACAGATCTATATACGAGAGGGTGTTGGAGGTAGTCTATCAAGTTCGATTATGTCAAGAATGGACAACCTAAACATGGGCCAATCCATGGTGACTCGGGTCAAAATTTCACCGAGTGGGTACGCTTTCAAACTCTCTATAATTTCTTGGTCCATTCATGAAAAGTGTGCTTGATATTATTTTGCTACTATTTCTGAGTTTGTTAGATTGCATAGCCAACCAATATGGTCGGTTTGATCGATTCGAATTTTTTTATTATTTTTTTCGTTGGTTTATAAATTATTATCTAACTTATATCTTTAAACATCCATATTATTCTAACTTGAATCGTAATTTAATCTTTACGTTCAATGTGTATGAATACCCTTTAATTTCGATGTATTTAGTTTCTGGTTAGAATTGGTTTAGGCTTGGTTAATGTTATCGACTCAGTATGAATTGATTTTTCCATGTGGATGTATACATTTTGCAGTTTGATCTAAACCATACATGTCATGAACGTATCGTATCGGTTACATGTTTCTTGGACGAGGGTGCAATACAAGGATTTGTGATCAAAACCAATATCAGGACTTCTGCACTCATGGGATATAACCTTGGTACTACGTTTAAACTTGAAGTCAAAGGCAAAAAGATCATTGGGTTTCATGGATCTTCTGACAAAAACCTTTATTCTCTTGGAGCTTATTTTGCACCACTCTCTCCTGGTGATTTGAAATACTAGGAGTTCCTCGGAAAAGCTTAATATTATCTATATTTAAGCATCATCAGGTTGATTCATGAATGCTTGAAAATGTACTTTTTGATTATGTATATATATCACCTTCACGTGTTATTTTATTTTGGCCTGTCTTTCAAAGTCTTTTAATAAAGAAAAGTTAAAATCCTATATTTGTTTATGTAAAATTTATAGAATGATTTTTTTTTTAAAACTAAAATGCCAATGGCCAATGAGTAGTGTCCCCCATCCTATATTTGTTTATGAAAAGTTTATAGAATAATATTAAAAAAAAACTAAAATGTCAATGGACAATGGGTAGTGTTACCACAGAATGGTTCTTCAATCTTTCAATCTCATTAGCCCCATAGACTTTTTTTAGAAGTGGGAACATCCACTATCTCAGTGCCAATTGACAATCTACTGAACGATTTCTACCATATATATATCCGTTTACAAGTTCTAAGACTACCGATGTGGGACGTGGCCATGGTTTCTATATATTTCATATTTTTGTCTCCACGTTGGAATCTTTTGTACCATTGGATTGTTGATGAAATCTAAGAATGAAGTTTTCATCGTTTTCTCTAGCGCCAGGAATAAGAACTCAGAAGAGCTAAACCCTAAAAACACAATCAATTGAAACGTAGAAAGGAAGCATAGCTGATAAACCCTAAAACACACAATTCATCAATATCCCCTTCTCTGAAAATGTGAAATCGAAGAGATGATCAATTAGCTAAATTAAGCAAAAGGGACCTTTTGAACAATGTTGGGAATCTGAATCTCCAATATTATTTTGGCTTTCACTAATTCAATTGTTTGCAATTACAACAATGCTATTTTCCAAACTAGTTTCAATGGTGTTAGAAAAAAAAAACAATTGTACTAAGCGAGAACACTTCCTTGGTTCATTTGTCAAATTTCTGGTATGACAAAGACAATTTTTGGTGGTGGTCAAGATGATCACTGGAACAAGACACTTTTCAGAGTCAGAAGAATGATTGCAAATTTACAACCTTCAGTGATTTCTTGTACGTAGTTACTTGTCCCCTGTTGTCAATTTGTGCTCTTGATGATATTATTCTAACAATGCAAGAGAAAACTCTTGAAAATCGCAGACAAACAAACAATATGGGATTGAAAAGAATATCGCAATCAACACAGGAACAAAGTGTACGAAGAGGCACTGCTTCGATGGTTGGACTTGGAGTATACAACATCTAGTGACTAAGGAGAAGACTTTAATAATCATTGTCTCAGAACAATTTCTCAAACTCAAAGTAACACATAATTGTAAATTTTTACATTCATTTAAAAAAAAAAAAAAAATTCCTTTAAATGCCACTAAAAAAGTTTTTTTTTTCCAAAAATACCACATTTTAGTTTTTTTTTTTCCAAAAATACCACAAAAGTTTTTTTCCAAAATTACCACTAACACAAAAAATTGAATTTTAAGAATGTAGAATTTTTTTTTTTTATGTTTAGGTTGACAAATTTAGTTTTAGGGTTTAGTTTTTAGGGGTAGGGTTTAGTATTTATAATTTAGGAATTAGTTTTTAGTATTAAAACTTTAGTTCAATTATGTGGTATTTTTGGAAAAAAATACATTTTAGTGGTAGTTTTGGAAAAAAAACTAAATTGTGATATTTTTGGAATAAAAACCTATTTTAGTGGTATTTATGACAATTGCCCAAAAAAAAAGTTGCCACAATTAACCAATACTACGGGAATGCTCATCAAATTCTTTAACATAGAATAGTTTAAAATCCTACTGTATATTGTATGTTTATGAAAATTTATAAAATGATTTAATAAAAAAAAAAATGTCAATCGAGAATGAGATGTCACCCGTTATTCTATTTAATGAAATGGTTCTTCAATCTTTCGATCTCCTTAGCCCCGAAGACATGTTAAGAACTGGGAACTTCTATCTCACTCTCAATTGACAATAGACTGAATGATTTCTACCTTATATATATATCAGTTTACAAGTTTTAAGAATACCAATTGTCTCCACGTTGTTCAAGTTACTTACAACACAAGTAAATCTAATTTAGCTTGCCTTCCCCAGCTTTGACACTGGTGGTGCTTGTCAATTTTAATTAGTGGAAATCATAAATTAGAGGTTAAAGAGGAAGCAAAACTCGCGTCTCGTGAGCATTTGAGGATGGGTGAGTATCAATATATACAAATATCAATCTCCTTGAAGATTGGTGATGGTGATGGAGATGATCATGTTTACTCGCCATTCGTGTTTACATAGTGCCCGTGAAAGAGACCTCTCATCCAATGATCCAATATAGAGATGTTTTTCTCACGACGGTGACGAGAACTCTGATTACCGCCGGGAAATCATGTGCGCCGGTGGTTTTCTTTTCCGGTTTGTTTGGTCATATGGGTTTGGATTAAAACTAAGCCCAATGTAAAAATAGCCCATTAAAGAGCAACGTTACGTATTAATGGAAGAACAAAGTAGTTGCGGAATAAACAAGGGCAAATCAGTCAATATGATGTTAACGGTATAAAAGTAGTTTGTATCGTTCTCTCTTCGTCTTCTTCTTTTTCTACTTCGCCTCATACCCAAGAAACAACAAAGAAAGCATGATGGAGATGGAGATAGATAACGATGTGTTATATGTGCATGATGAAGACGATGATGAGTTAATCTCATATCATCTGGAGTCGATGTTGATAAAGAACGGAAATGCCAAGCCAAACAACTTCGTCCAAGACGTAGACGTGTTCAACAAGAATCCGAGGGAGGTGTTCGATTCTAAAAACCCTATCTTTGCGTTCGTTAAATCTCGAACAGAGGCTTGTGGTAAAACCGATGGATGCGAATCTGGCTGCTGGAGAATCATGGGTCGTGATAAACTGATACGATCAGAGAAGACCGGGAAGTTTCTAGGGTTCAAGAGGATTCTCAAGTTCTGCGAGAAGAGGAAACTAAGGGAATACAAGAGAACTTGGGTAATGGAAGAGTATAGGCTTGTGAATAGAGGGAAGCGAGATGATGAAGCAGCTGTGATTTGCAAGATTAGGCTTATGTTCGAAACCAAGATTACTTTCTTGCTAGCCAAGCATTTTTCGTATCTCTTCACATCACAATCGCTTCCTCTTCATGCAAGGATCTCGTTCTCAGATTATGGAATCGGTTTACCCTATTCTTCACCAGAGGATCTATCTTATCTGCAGATGCTCATCGATAAAGAAGGAAACATTTGGTCTAGCTCCAACGACGTGTACTGTGTGGAGCCATCGATGCATGTGAGTCTTGATCAGAGCTATGAGGATCTTAAAAAAAGACGTTTCTTCTTCGTGAAACGAACAAAGACTTGTGGTAAAACCGATGGATGCGATGGCGGTTGCTGGAGGATCATGGGCCGTGATAAGGTGGTTAAGTCGAAGGAAGGGAAAGTTCTTGGTATCAAGAGAGTCTTTAAGTTTATTGAGACGGTACAACGAAGATATGTTCTTCAAGGACAAGATGTGGAGGTGACTTGGGTTATGGAAGAGTATAGGCTTACCAAAAAGAAGAAGCAGGATGAAGTGATTTGCGTTATCAAGCTTCTCTTCCCATACTTACTAAACCACTTGCTTCGAAGGTGGTAATTTCTGGATTTCATGATGATCTAAACGCATATTTCAGATTCCGTGCACAATCATTTTTATCGTTAAACATCATCAAACTGATTGTCATGATTCATGAGTCTGTGTGCTTTTTTTTTTCATGTATTGGAACTATATAGTTTCTTAAGTCTCTATTTCCTTTTCTCGTGGTTTGTGGTTGTGATTTGGTAAAACATACAATAACGCTAATCACACATATAAACATCCGTGAAAACTTGAGCTCAAATATGTAGCCGATTTTATAAAATAGAGCTACGTTGAATGCCTTTAAATAAACGTACGACGTCCTTTTAAACCGCTTAAGCGACGAAATAAACGACATTACTACACGCACTCCTGTATATGAATTTATATGTGGTCTCTCTGTACAAGAATCGAATTGGGACTCTTGTTAACATGTCAAATAATAAAAGTGTAAATATATAGCTGCATACTTGAGCTAATGTTTTTGAATAGGTTTTGAAAAAAAAAAAAATTTAAAAAATAGAACAAAGCAGCATATAGGGGTATCCAAAATTTGGTATGAGTACCAAACCAAAAGCGAAGGCCGTCTTCGAATTATATAAAAAAAGAAAAGGAAAAATGGAAGACAGAATTTGCTACATTATAGTTCATTTTTAATAAAATTTTAGGGTCGTCCACAGTGACTACAAGGGACATCATCCATCCAAAGTGAGGGCACTGCCGAAACAAACATATACCAGTACGAGCCGTTACAATGGGACATTTAAATATATAATGCAATTATCGCCACTGTAATTTTCTGAATCTTTATGCATCATAGACGTTTGCGTCTGCAAATTAATGGACATCATACACTTTTTCTCAAGGCTCATCAAATAAAGAATATCGGTATCAAAGGGATGCATCGCTAGTGGACTAGAGGTAATACCAAACTCAATATATGCTAAATTGATATCCCATGACAACTCCCATTTCAACAAATCCTTAAGCTTCCAAACCTTTTGCCTATGATCATCGTATCTAGTAGTCGCGTCAATGTACATCGTATTATGTCGTTATCATGTACTACTTTGGGAGGATTTTTGTATGGTGTTTGTAATTAAAAATAATTATTAATATTGACAATTTTCATTGGTAATATTTTGTTTTTAGGTTTTTGGTTTTTATTTGTTTTTGGTTATATTTTATTTTATTATTGTAATAAAATTATAGACTAAAATCAATTTTGTATCTTTTCTTGTATTATAAATTTATAATGCATTGGAACACCATTATTAGAGCATTCTCAATGGTCATCTTTTGATGGGTGTCAAGACAATAAAAAACAAAAAATAATTAAAAGTTGAGAAGAGAGAGAGATTCAGGGTCTCTGCCCAGACACTCTCTAACCTCTTTTTCATTGAAAGTCATCTTTTGATTGGTTAATTTTTTTAAAACAAATAAATTTTATGTTAAATATTTTTTTAATATTAAAATGTTATTTGAGACCCCAATTTGAGAGTATTACCAATGGTTATGCTCTTAGTGTTAGCTTTCTCATCACAGCTCATAAAACCTATGAACTATTATTATCAATACTAGGTATTGAGCCCCCGCGATATCGCGGGGAACTCATTTTAATAAAATATTTATTACAAATTTATTTAATATATTTTTATTAAATTATTTTTAATTTTTGTTTAAGACTCAATGTTATTATCCCGGGTAAAATTTATTGTTGGATCTGCCACTGACCTCGATACACTTCCTATGAAAGACGTGATCGCATAGCGGTAGCCGTGCGCATTCATCATCCTTTTGAAACCCGTGGGTGAGGATGATGAGGCATATGCTACATTCGTCCCTGTCTTTCTTTACTTCTGCGGGCGACAGAAGATACTTGACCGCATCGGGATTCCCCTTTGGCGCAACATTGGGCAAGTCTGCAGGCACGAGGAAATCTCCTAGCGCTTCGCCTATCGTTGGGAGCTCCCCCATTATCTGGGCTTCAATGTGTACAGCCATCCTTATGCAATTGTGATTTAGAAGTTCAGGTCCGTCCACCTTTGCGCGCATCAACCTATGCATGATAATGAGAGGTATGTGATGATTCTCAAGCCACTCCCGGATGCATTTCCTGTAGAATTATAAGTTATTTATTATTATTTTGTGTTATGTTATTTAGATAATATAAGTTATTTATTAAATGTCGTCACCAAATGTTATGTTTTGCTTACTTTATTCTTAGTTCTTTCTTAAATTTTCCTTATTGTTTGCTTTTTTTTGTCATTTTATTTTTTCCAAACATTTTGTCAATCTATATTAGCATTTTTAAGTACATTTTGTAAACTGATCTTTATTAAAGTGAATATTACACATAATAGCATTATAACTTTCAAGACAAAATAATTGAACACATTAAAGGGTATATATGGAGTAGAAAAGTACATATATTCATGTATTCAAATTCAAACAACTTTATATAAATATTTTATCTTTAGAATATTACATGGATATTTCTAATTTTATAATTAATTTTAAAATCTTTTAATTAAGTTTGGTTATATGAATAATTATATTGAAGAGACATACTGCTCCCTGGTTTTTGTACATATTAAAAAAATTACTGCTCCCTGATGTCAATATGTTGACTACATCAGTTCAAAGTGATAACTTGTTTAGAAAAATCATATGACCTCTAAATTCTAAATATGTAACAGATTGCATAATTCAACTCCTAAATTGCATAATTCCAATTTTGGGGATCTTACCGTAAGTGTTTTTTTTTTTTTTGTTTTTAACATTAAAAACGAAAAAATCATATGACCTCTAAAGTCTCACTATGTGCTGCTTGTATCACATGGCCTAGATTACAACAAAACCCAAACGCAATAAAAGCCCACAAAAGAAGTTAAATTGTTGTCACTCACGTGTTGACTGTACGACTAGTCATGTCGGCGGTTCATTTCACTGTCCAGTGCTGAAATCACGGTAATGCTCTCTCGCTCTCTCTTTCTCAATCTTCTCTTTTAGTAAGCTTCTTCACAGTTCGTTCATTCATCAATCTTGATTTTGTTCATATACTTTCGCAATTTTTCCTGTTGAATTTTCCGGTAGATCTGAATGATTCAAATCGGAGTAATCGAAGCAAGAAATGTGAAACTTTTTTGAAAATTTCTCTGTGCAGATTCAACAATGAAGATTCAAGCTATAGTGAGACTTTAACTTGAGCTCTTCTCTTAAACTCATCCTCTCACCGACGAAGAGACTCTAAAAAAATGGGATCTGTGTCTTTAAAGATCGGCGATGGAACAGCCAGATTCCGACGAACAACGGTTTGTTCCTCCGCCGTGAACCTCCTCATGCTCTTCTCCGTCGTCACCACGAATCTCTTCGCCTTATACGCTTTCTCCTCTCATTCCCAAGCTAACTCGCCACTCGTCCACCACTCCAACAACATCTCACTCGTCTCTCACCATCTCTCTTTGATCCTCCGAGAGATCGATTCGTCTCAGCGCAAGCTTGCTCAGATGGAGAAACAGATGCTTGGATACGAATCCATTGATCTCTCTCGACCAAACATCGTACCCGAGCTCAAATTGTTCCTCCAGCGTCATCAGCTTCCTTTGGGGAAAGATTCGCGTACAGGGATCACTGAAATGGTGTCCTCCGTTGGACACTCTTGCGAGAAATCTGCGGATTTGCTTTCTCAGTATATGTCATACAAAGTGTTTGATAGATGTCCTGATGATTGGAGCCTTGGCCAGAAGTTGATTCTTCGTGCGTGTGAGCCGTTGCCGCGGAGGAGGTGTTTAGCGAAAACGGTGCAGAAGCAAGATCTGAGTAGGTTTCCTGATTCGTTGTGGAGATCTGTTAGTAACAAGAGTGTTAACTGGAGTGGACTTGGTTGCAAGAGTTTTGATTGCTTGAAAGGTAAGAAACTTAGCCGGGAATGTGTTGGTTGCTTTGATTTAGGTAATGAGAAAGATAGGTTTGTGAAGGTTAAGGGGAAGAACGATTTCTTGATTGATGATGTGTTGAGTTTAGGAAGTGGGAAAGTTCGAATCGGGTTTGATGTTAGTGGTGGATCAGGGACTTTCGCAGCGAGAATGGCTGAGAAGAACGTGACTGTGATCACTAACACGTTGAACAACGGTGCTCCGTTTAATGAGTTCATAGCCGCGAGAGGGCTTTTTCCCTTGTTCTTGAGTTTAGACCATAGATTCCCTTTCCTTGACAATGTGTTCGATCTCATCCATGCTTCTAGCGGATTAGATGTTGAGGGTAAAACCGAGAAGCTTGAGTTCTTGATGTTCGATCTTGATCGGGTTTTGAAACCTGGTGGGTTGTTCTGGTTGGATAACTTCTACTGGGCTAACGATGAGAAGAAGAAAGATCTTACACGTTTGATCGAGAGGTTTGGGGATAAGAAGCTTAAATGGGGTATTGGAGAGAAGGCTGATGCACAGGTTTATCTCTCAGCTGTATTACAAAAGCCTGTGAGAGCTTGATCGGATAGGCAATGGTGAGAGTAAGACTCTTGTTACATTGGATCATAGGTTATATAAATTGGAGTTCATTAGGTAATATTTTATTCAAGAGAGATGAATAAGCAATATTTACAAGGGGAATTGGAGAATATCATTTGTATAAGTTTTTCAGTGTAATGAATATGTTGTAATTCTGTTTATTATTACTATTTTTATGCGACTTTATCCATATAAATTTATAGCATACAAATAAAAAAGAGTAGACTATGTCGCATTCGACAATTATTTCTTGTTGTTTTACTGTAATAATTTTCCTTTTTAACTAAGTATACTACTCTTGGCATCAAAGAATGCAAAGAACTGCCCAATATAGACAACAAAATCAGAGTACAAAATTCTTCTTTATTGAGACGAGAAAAAAAAACATAACAAATGATATAATCTCAAAATCATGTGTGATTATTATGAGGCGAAAAAGAACAAGTTTTCGTGATTATCCTCATAAATAAAACTCTCTAGTAAATAATCGAAGGAAAAAAGAAGAACGATGAGGTCTTTTCACCTTACAGGTGAGAGAACTGGTCTCATCAAGATTTTTATGACACATAAAAATGGAGACACGTTATTACCCAGAGAAAGGCTCTTCTCTATTTTAACATCCACTGTTGAAAAATACGACTGTGTGTGGCCAATGCAAAAGCTTTTCAGCGGCGCTTTAGTTAACCACGTCGAGAACCAGCTTGCGGGACTTGAGAACCGACCATTTCAGTCGCCTATAGTACGCAGCTTGGAGCAGAGCGAGGGAGAGTAGGAATATCCATTTGAAACCCATCTGAAAATAGTGCAACCAACATTTATGCGTCATGTACACTTGCTACAACAATTAGTTCTCTCAAGTCCCCTAGTTCGGTCATTAACCAAAACTAGTAACTTTGATAGAAACTGTGTCACATTAACTGCAAAGTCTAAGGGAGAAAATGCAATGTTCACCAGAGAACAGAGAAAGATAAACCTACCAATTTCCTCTCTTCCATTTCTGGTTCAGCTGCCCAGGCCAAGAATGATACAATATCTTTACCCATCTGCACCGTAAATCAAAAAGCAAATCATGACACTGAGAAAGGATAGACCCATAAGGCCTAAACATTCATGTTTTTTAAT
>NC_025693.1:5283363-5289052 GCF_000633955.1 Camelina sativa
TGTTCACCAGAGAACAGAGAAAGATAAACCTACCAATTTCCTCTCTTCCATTTCTGGTTCAGCTGCCCAGGCCAAGAATGATACAATATCTTTACCCATCTGCACCGTAAATCAAAAAGCAAATCATGACACTGAGAAAGGATAGACCCATAAGGCCTAAACATTCATGTTTTTTAATATTCAAGAGGGGGAAAACTAACCTGTGCCTCTGTGGCGGGGACACCATCCTCATACTCAACAGCTTCATCGTTGAGCATTTTCGGCATAGCAATTGCTCCACCAGGGAAGTAAGGATTGTAGTGTAACCCCTCTCTTATCTGTACAATTATCATTGGAATTTTCATAACCAGCACTTTGAATTTGAATAAGTCCAAATGTGTAAAATGAGAGAGAAACTTACCGAAATGCCAGCAGGAGGATCACGGTAACCAGTCAGAAGAGCAAATACATAATTTGGACCATTGTGACGTGCCTGGCAGGCAGAACATTAAAGCTATTTAGAACACAAACACACAAGTTTCTACAGATGTTCAGTTTAAGTGAAGTAGCAACAGCAGCAGACCTTAGTTATAAGACTTAGATCAGGAGGATAGGCTCCACCATTAGCAAACCTTGCAGCTGATTCATTCGCATATGGCTGAGGAAATCGGTCACTGAGTTTACCAGGACGGGTGAACATCTCACCCTCATCATTAGGTCCATCTACTACCTCGATTTCAGCTGCCATTGCCTTCGCTTCTTCCTCTGTGTAGGCGACACCCACCAAATCTCGGTATGAGATCAGAGACATTGAATGACAAGATGCACAGACTTGCTGATAAACTTGATGCCCACGACGGATCCTGCTCATACAACAACAAACCTTCATAAGTTAATACAATATCAATCTTTCAGCTGAAGTTACACAGCCCATATAAGTTAACAGGAGTTACACTCTTTCATTTTTAAAACAAAAAAAATAAAGTCTATGAAAAAAACAGACAAGAAAAAGGAGAGTGGTGAAAATATGTAGATAAACACTCACGAAGCATGGTCATATGAGCTGAGAATGCCATCATGAGGCCAAGGGTAATTTGGAGATTCCAATCCGTGCTCAGCTTCATCAGCAGATGCAACGGTAGAAAAACTCAACAGTCCTGTAACACCAGCACCCAAGAGGGCAAGTGCTCTTACACCAGAAGAGCCAGCATCCTCATGAGCTTTCTTCGAAGAAAACCAAGACAACACTGGAGTTGCCTGCAAGATAACACAAAACCAATGATCAGACAAAATGGACTGGCAAGAGATTGCTGCGTTCTACTAAGGTTTTCACATTGAAGCAGAAACTAAACATAATTAAAAGACCATGTCATGCTAAAAACTTCCTAACAGGAAGACAAATCACACATATCATTGTCTCCTGTTTTATGTTCCAAAAAAATGAAAAACTTCACTAACAATTCTCTATCACTCGTTAGCTAATAATGCAAATCTCCCAAAACACAATACTTTTACCCACAAACCCAAAGAAATCTCTTAAAACAGATCCCAAACTGAAATCGTAAAATAAAAACTAGAAACGAGGAAAATGTAATTTAAGAGTGAAAAAAAAGAATCTCACAACTGATTGGGAGTGAAGCTTCCTCCTAAGAATTTGCTGGATAACTCCTCCTCCAACCATTTGATCAAACGCTTTGTACCAATCAACTCGCTGAAGAACAAAAATGAAATTGAATCAAAAACAGAATACTGAATCAGTGATATAATGCGATTACACGACACATATACGAAAATAAAACAAAAGCGAACAAGCCCTAGAAATCTGAGTCTATAATACAGATCCGACAGATATAGATAGCTCTAATCAATCAAAAAATGCCCGAAGAAGACAGCGAAGGATTCGAATACGAGATATACGGATAGAGATGGGATCTCACCGGAAAATGAAGAAACGAGATCGGCGACGGAGACGATCGAGTTGGGAAGGAACGAACAAGTAAAAAAGAGAGACGAGAGAAAATGGGAGTTCCACGATGACACAGCGGCTGCTAGACACACGACAGTTCACTTCTTTGGGCCTTAATGGGCCAACGTTAAATTTGTACGTGCCCAATTTATTCCGAGATAGATTTATGACTCCATCAATTTTTTTCTCTAATACATACGAAAAAAGAAAGGGAAAAATGCCAAAAAAAACCTGAAGTTATTTTTATTTGGACGTTTAATACCCAACTAGGTAGTAACCCGTGCTACAGTACGGGACAAATATTTCAAATAAATTTTAAATTCGTAAAATGACTAATAATTATATTTACTTTAGAATGGGAATGCACGTCCCGTCCCGTCCCATCTCCACATGTTCCAACCCATCTTCTCTCGTCTCGTCTCGTCTCATCCCATTTCGTCTCGTCTCATCTCATATCATCTCGTCTCGTCTCATATCCATCCAATTTTTTTTTGTCTTATGTTCGTTCTCTTTTAAATAATTATCCATTAGACAATGTTTATTAAAAGAGATTGGGTAAAAATTAGATGGGATACCAAATTTCTCGTTGAATATTTTTTTTGTTAGTTAGTTGAAACTATCCAAATAATTATAGTTTTAAAAAAGTATATAATTGTTTTCAAAAATACCAAATTTTCAAAGTGCTCGTTCCAAAGTGGTTAATTAACTGTCGCATAATAAATTCTTATCCAAATTAGTGAAAGCTTGACACTTGAATTTTTCTACCAGTATTTTTTTGATTTTGTACTTTTATCTAAAATTTCTTTCCCTTTTTTTAAAAAAATTGTTCAATATATTGATTTTCACTATTTGAATTACCTGTTTCAGTTTACATATACTATTTCTTGTCTTAATACCATAAATATACAGAAAATTTTCTCAAAATTTAATTATTATTTCTTTAAGTATATGTAGTAAATTAAATTAAATTAATTTAATTATTAGTTTTTGGCTAGGTAGTAACCCGTGCTACAGCACGGGACACAATATTCAAGTGTTGACTAAGAATTATATTAATCCAGGTTTTGTAGCAAAGTTGTGTTGTTTTCATGTGATTATTTTTAAAATAAACCTAAACGTATTTACTTTGGAATAGGAAATACGTCCTTTCATGTCCCATCTCCTCACATCCCAACTCATCCCCTCTCGTCTCATCTCATCCCGTCTCGTCTAGTCCCGTCTCGTCCCGTATCAATCATAATTTTTCGTCTTATGTTCGTTCTTTTTTAAATTATTACTCGCTACACAATGTTTACTAAAAGAGATTGGGTAAAAAATAAAAATGGGATACCAGAGTTTTTCTTTGAATATTTTTTTATTTAGTTAGTTGAAATTATCAAAAAAATTATAATTTTCAAAAACTATATATCTGTTTTCAAAAATACCAAAATTTTAAAATTGCCTGTTCCAAAATAATTAGTTACATGTCGCATCCATATCAAAATTAGTGAAAACTTAACATTTGAATTTATATACTTATATTTTTTAATTTCCTATTTTTATCTAAAATTTATGACACTTTTTTTAAAAAAATTGTTCAATATATTGGTTCTCATTATGTGAATTACCCGTTTCAGTTTACATATTATTTCTCGTCTTAATACCATAAATAGAATGGACCTTTTCTCAAAATTTAGTTATTATTTTTTAAAGTATATGCACTTAATTAGTAAATTAAATTACTTAAAAACACACTGGTAAAACATATATTCAGACAAATAATAAACCCTTTTAGGTTGTAAAATTTTAATTGTATAATATTAGAATTTTCCAAAAAAAATACTTGGCCACTCTTTTACGGTGTTTTGTCAATATTTTAGTGTATACGTAGAATATCGCTACTCATACCAAAAATAAACATGATCATCATCTTCATCACGTGGAAAATATTAATTTTTTACAATCCATCCATAATAATCAAGCAAAGCCCGCTTTTGTTGAAAATGTTAAAGTAATTTTTTAATGGGGTGTTAAATCTCGTCCAGTCCAGTCTCATCTCATCCCGTCTCGATCCATCCCGTTAGAAATTTTATGTCCAATAAATTTTTTCTTTTAAATAATTACATAGTAGGTAACATAAATTGTAAAGTTTAATGTTTGTTTTTAAATGGTTGAACAGTATAATTTTAATCTTAATAAAAATTCTTTAATAAATTTGGTTTTATACTTTAATTGACATATCTTATTATCATTTTAACATTGATATATTAAAATAAAAGATTTATATAGTTATTTGTTTAAATAATTGTAAGTTCAGTTTTAACGTATAAAAGTGATAAAATAATTAACCCGTTCTACAACAGTTTTCTATTAATGTTTTTAAAAATAATAATATCATAGAGATAAAACTTATTGTTGTCATATCTACAACTGAATTTTTCTTATTTTTTATTTCATATAATTACGTGATATTTAATGATATACATGTATAATTTTTAAACTAATCAAAATATTTCTCATAGTTTACTTAGGAGTGTTAAATCCAAATATCATATTTCAATTTAATTTTAGTTGGATTATTGCATGTATATAACCTAGACGTATCTATTTTAAAATTGGAAACATGTCTTGTCTTGTCCAGTATCTTCTCGTCTTGTCCCATCCCGTCCCATCCCTTGTTATCTTAATTTTTTGTATCCGGTAATATAATATGGTAATATACGGGTAAGAATTTTTGGTTGTAAATATATTTTAGAAAAATTTTGTTTTAATAAATTTATTAATTTTAAGTTGTAAAACTTATTGATCATGGATTTGCTGGATTATATTTATAGATATATTTATTTGGTATAATATTTATAATACAAAATTTTTGGTGTCACTCTTTTTGACATCTGAAAAATTGATGATCTGAAAATGAATTGTTAGAGAATCATACTTTTGTTTATTGACTCACTTGGTTGTTAATTTGTTATGCGAATATATATATTTATTTGCTTACGATAGATACATGAACTAAAATTTAATAAGTTAATTTGTTACTACAGAAAAATATTATTAATACCCAAGAGATAATAGGGGACAAATATTATTAGTGTTTATAGAACAAATGCACAGACACACTAAGCAGGAAGAAGATAAATTTATTGATAAATTTGCTTAATACATAGTTGACTAAATTTGATATATGATTGGAATGACCAAATTTTTGGCAGAAGTAACATCAAAGGCATCCGTCGCAATTACTATCGGGTGAACATTTGGTGTGACAAAGGTTGAAATAGTTATTTTCGCTCACGACTCACCTTAAATTTTTGGCTCCTCGACTCACACATCCCTGCTTCCACAGTGACAGCATACCTTAAAAATCATATAAACCATAATAATTTAATTTTTTTATATATTATTATAATTAGCAAAAACCTTGTCGACGTTGTTGACGTTTTTTGTTGTTGTGGTCTTCATCTTTATCACCTCTCGGTATATTAGGCTTTTTCATGAATTTTGTCTGCTTATGTTCAAGAGAAATACAAAGAAAAAATAAGAAAGATATAACCTAAACAAAAAAAACTACCAACATAGTTTTAAATAGGAAATGAAACTTAACTACGTTTATGCTTTTTGTTGTCACCTTGTTTGCAATATTTGTTAAAATGTTGGGTTGCTTAGTTAGTTTGTACTTGCCAAATAAAATACTAAAACCACATGCATTNTCATGGTTATGTGCTAATGGTTGAATGTCATAACATACAATAAAAAAAAAAA
>NC_025693.1:5289152-5302904 GCF_000633955.1 Camelina sativa
GATATATATTACAAAATTCATCATATATTTATTACTTAAATAAAACAAAAAGAACTTTCTTCAGACCCTCCAATATAGTTTTTATTACGATAGACTCGAATATGTATAGAATATATTTACTTAGATATGACTCTATCATAAACTCTGTATGTATAAATAGCAAAGCTATGTGAATGAATACAACAACAACTTCAGAAAATATTTCATGGTATCAGAGCAGATTGTTCTTGTGACCTAATTTTTTTTCTTTCCTCACCGCCGCTGTTGTTTTTCTGGAACAACCGCCGCTGTTTAAAACTCTTTTACCTCATTTTTTTTACTCAAGCATCTTGTCTCTTGCCTTTGCTTCTACCATGTCAGAACAGCAAGCCGTTGCAGTCACAGATGTATCTAAAATATACTTTCTTAATGCATCTGATAACCCAAGTGCCTTGATCTCTTCTGTCATCCTCACAGAAGACAATTATCCCGAATGGTCAACTGAGTTGAAGAACTCGCTTCAAGCAAAACAGAAACTCGGTTTCATCGATGGGACAATTCCTAAACCAGCTGCTGAACCTGAGTTGGGTATGTGGCTTGATGCAAACTGAATGATTGTTGACTGGATACGTACCTCTATTCCATGCACAAGCTAAATAATTATAAGCACTGATTGGTAACCACTTTACAAAGCTGTACAAATATACAATTGTAAAATTTACCAATCACAAAAGTTTATCAAAAGTTTTATTAAAAAATTTTCTCTCAACATTTTTGTACAGCTGTCATGTATAACAAATTTTTTATAAATTTGTACTATTCCGTAACAACTTAGAATTCCAGCTTACAGTTTTTTTTACAGCTTTGTACACATTACCAATTAGATTCATAATTTACAATTTTGTTATGTCAGCAACTATGGGTCATTTTCACTAATACAATTAAACCACTATAAATTAAGAAAATCAAAATAATAATATATGATATTTATATAGTTATTACTTATTAATTTATCGAATATTAATATATAGAGGTTATAGTGAATTTTCATATTTGTTTTCTCACCCATATTTGTCTTTTTCTTTTTTTTTCTTTTTGTATCTCAGCGTAGTATATGTTAATAAGTATGTAAGCATATAATATATGTATATATTTTCAAATGAAGGGTGAGTCATGACATAACAGCTTTTTCAAGTGAGGAATGGAAGACACATAGTGCAATATGATTGGTTGAAGATTGCGAGGACCAATCAGAGCCTTCAAGTAAGGTAGAACAGCATATTGTGTTTTTACAAAGGACCCACGCATTCATATAATATACAAATCTCAGATAAGAAAAGAAAAGAAAAATGGGGAATAATACAACCAAAATTATTGGATGCCTTGGATCACCATATCATACCATACCATTTAATTTATCATATGGCCCTATGTGTATGCATCTATGTGGGTTAAAGTTAAAGATATATTCACATCGCTCCTATTCAACAACGTGTGTGTCTCTGCGTCTATAGTGGCCCGTCATAATTTAATACTATTATGTGTTGGACCATACATTTTGCTAATCAAACAACAAAAATATTAAACTTCAAGCTAAGTGACCAGAATTTAGACTCTCAATGGTTATACAATAGTATTAATTGGCCATTGTGTTATAATCCAGATCAAATATTCATTTTTGTATGCCATATATGTGCAACGTAACAAAAAGATACAAGTAATGCTTTTGTTCTTTAAATGAGACCTTGAATATATTTTATATTTTCAGCTTGTGAAGATAATTGAAACGATTTTTCTTTTCACACGTACGCATATGATTTTTGTTAATGTTTGGTCGATCGTAGCACTTTTATAAGCTATATATATATAGACTAATGCAACAAACATATATATAATGGATGTGGCTATATAAAATCCTTCAATATATTCTTGAACAGATCTCACATGTATGCGGACGCACTTTAAAGTCGTATAAAGAGAGTTGAGTCGTACAAACATATATATATAGATGTGGCGTTACATCGTATGATACGTATATCTTCTAACTGTAACATTAATAATGGATTACAAGAGAGTTAACAGTTCGTATATCAGAGAGAACTTTAACAAGATGAAACCTGAGCGTTGTTTTGAATCTTTTATCAAATTACAAATTAGACAGATTTTTTTTTTTTGTTACGCTTATCTTAATCTGCCAAAAAAAAAAGAAAAAAAATTAATATGGTGCAAAAAGATGACATAGGACTTAGGAGATGAACAGAAACCATCCAATAATATAACTGTATCTTACGCTAACCCTAAAGCCACGTGGCGAATTACCATTCCTCCTCATTTGCCCCGAATGATAATCTTTTCGGCTCACCGGAGAGAGACAGACACAAAGACTATAGAGAGAGAGAGAAAGAAAAGAGTGAGAGTGTTTTTGTGAAGAGAGAGAAAGATAAATGGATCAAGATGAGTGGTTGGGAACGCTAAGATACGCCGGTAAGGCGCAAGATAAAGTTTCCGTTGACGCTCTCATGCTCCGGTACCGTCCGATCGCTCCTAAGCCAACGAGTGGTCAGCCATGTGGCGTGGGAGATAACAATAACAGTGGCTCGTACGGTATGAGCAAACGAACCAAACGTAAGTACGTTAGGGTTTCGAAGAATAATAAAAGCACGTGTCGAGGGAAGAGCAGATCTGACTTGTCTGATGATCGGGAACAAGCCGGGGTCGTGACGTTGCAACTCTTGCCCGAAAAATCAGATCTTTCCAGTGAATACTCGCCGTTGGAACAGGATAGTCTCGATCCGACGGTGAAAACGATAATCGGAGATGAGACACAAGAAACCAACACGTGGGGTACGTTTAACGGCAGCGTCACGGCGGAGGTAGAGACTTGGGTGACGGTGGAGTCCGTCACAGGGTTTTCTGATGGTAGTTTGAGTTCCCATGCGGTGGGGTTTACGGACGTTGAGATCGTTGATAATCTTGGTAAAGACACGTGTCCAGCGTTCGTATCAGATGCTTCGAACCGTGTTGTGTGGGTCAACGAGGCTTACCGGAGGAATGTTTCCGGTGAGGATTCATCCTCGTCGTTGTTGTCGTCGGATGTTGTGGTGCGGTTAGAGGCGGAGGAGGCGACGGCGGCGATGTATTGTAACTACCGAGCTTTCACGTGTAGGGTGAGGATGCAATACACGTGGCAGCAAACAAAATATACCAAAACGGTGCCGTGTGATGTGTGGAAAATGGAGTTTGGTGGCTTCGCATGGAGGCTAGACACAACAGCTGCTCTGACTCTATGGCTTTGATGGTGATTGCTGCCTGAAAGAAAGAGGGTACGTAATAAGCTATGTGATTTTAGAGTGTGACTAATCACAAACTTTATATAATCACTTCAAGCAACGTTGTTTAATAGGCTGCTATAAGATGAGTAAGAAGGAAACAAATGAGGTTAATGTTGGAACAAGTGTGAAGAAGCTAAGAAAGCTTAAATATATAGAACATACCGTAATAATGTCATGTATTTATTGGCAACAAAAAGATGCCATTGTATGGTTTCGTACCAATCTTGGCTTCTTTATTTATTTTTTAGATCGATAAATCTGCCAAAACATATTACAGATCTGTGTTTAAGATATTATCCGTAATTTCATAATTATCATAGATTTTAACTGATAGTCAAATATATCAAAAATGTATTTAAATCAAAGAATTTAAAGCATGTAATTAACAAATTATATCATGAGCTAAAGAATATTATGAATGTAGAGATCTGATATATATATATACATACATATCTTGATTGAGAGACAAAAACACATGAACTACATGGGGACCCTATTCAGTGTCATACCAAGTATTAAATTTCTTCACTAAGCTTTTGTATTCCCACATTAATTATACACGTACAAACACACTTATGTATAACTTGTTACATATATACATAATATATATATATATATATATCAATTTAGATGTAAGCAAACTAAGCACATCATGATCTATATATATGTGTACTTGGCTCTTCGCTATTGGAAGACTCGCCACATACATTCCCCTATCTTTTTATGATAGGTATATATATATATTCACGTCTTTGCTTCTTAAATCTTTTAATATCTGTTTCGTAATTTGTACAAATTTAGTATCATCACGACCTTCTTGCAGCTATACTTAGTAATATTCAATCACACATTTCCATCATTTATGTAACCAACAAAGGTGGCTAGCCTATTTGAAAAACGTTATAAGTTTTATATATACACAAAGTACAGCATCTGGTTTTCATTTTTTCTTCTAGACTGAAAGTCTAAATTTCATTTATATGTATTGCTAGCTAATTCATATATGATTTTTCATTTATTTCTTAATGGAAGAATTCGGAACGTTAACATTATTTGGTTGAATCGTTCTGATTATGTATACAAAATATATGTGTATATCAGTATATATTATACCCGTAATACGATATATGTGCCAAATTTACGCATGTTCAGACGTGCTTGAACGGAATCTTAACTATATATAATGATCATTTGTTATAACCGGTGAATAAAGCAATGTCTTCGTGGGCTCTGCTTATTTCTGCATGTGGAGAAGCCTCATTGGTTGAGAAAAAGGTTGACAAATAAAGAAAGAAAAAGCCAAAAGTTTTCTCATGAGGAAGGGGAGAATAAATAAAGTTGTAACACTCACACAGATCAATCATATACGTGGCAGTTGATAAGAGAACAACAGCAACCAATCAAGGTCTCCACATTTCTTACCTTCGATTTCCTTTCCGACAAGCTGATGTCATCACTATCTAGGATCCGTTTGATTGGTTCGGCTCCGGTCGTTCACGTGTCTTAGCGAGCTTAAAATCTGGCCGTACGTTCGATGTCAAGTCTTTTGGTGTGCTCTCACTAGTCCAAATAGTCATTCTGAGTGCGATGGAATTTTGGTAGCAGAGGAAACTATTGAGAGCCTTTCACGTGTCTGTTGTTCTGTGATCTGAGACCACTCAATTTTATTTTCTTCTTCCTTACCAATAAATTCAAGTTTTAGTCCTCCTCTTGATGCCGCGGTATTTTGAAGTCTTTAACTTTGAATTATGTTTTTATAGTTTTATACTAGTAAACTTTTGGCTTTAAATACCGGATAAATTACCATATAAAGTTTTCAAAGTGTGTAAGATTTGAACTTATGGCGTATTTATAGTTAAATAATTGACATATACTATAATAGTTTAATTTTCATATTTTTGGAATTTTTCTTTGCTATTTTAATTTTATGTTCAATGCTCCTTCGAATAAATAAGTCGATAGATTATTTAATTGTATAGTCATCTGTGAAATATTTGTTGTCAATTAGTTATATAAAAGGTAAAATTTGTTTCTGGTAAATGATAGAACTGGAAGAAAATATTGAATGATATATATAATAGACTATGAAAAAAAAATATAAGTGTATAGATTTATCGTCTGTGGTTTTTTAATTCTCACATACCCCTCTGTCTCTTCAAAATTGATGTTTTGTAATAATTTTTGTCTTACAAAAATTGATGTTTTATCATTTTTAGTTAATTAATAATAAATCTTTGTTAACTTCAATAAGTGATCATTAAAAAAATTTAAAAAACTAAACAGGTTGTTGGTTTATAAATATATAATACTTTTTTGTTGTAACACAATAATATTATAATTAAAATTAATAATCATTATTTCTTAATCTGTGTGAAATTCCTTCAACATCAATTTTTGAGGGACAGAAAGAGTATTTAGCATTATTAATAAATGGCTTAATTTACAATTTTCCTGGTAATTTTATCCCTTTGCAGTATTTGAACTTTCAAGTAAAACCATTACACACTTTCAACTTTGACGAAATATAAATAAGCTATAGCCTATAGTTATACACTATAGAGTACGGCAGATTTAAAATACAGCATACATTAACCAATAAACTAAACCGAATGATAGCATCTCTATCGGTTAGAGTATAGACGAATCTATAGAATATTGATTTAGATAATTTAAGATATTGGTCGATAAAATACCATTTGTGTGGTTGAAGTAGGGTTCCATTGGCCTTAAGAGGTTCCACGTGTACTGTCGCTTTCGCTAGTGGTATATTAGATGGAAGGCTTTCATTGGTACAGCACTTGGTTGGACCAAAATCTCGACGTTCCTATCGCTAGATACGCTAATTTGCGGAGAAATGTTTTAAGTTTTTGAAGTCTTTTTACGATTCAGCTTTAGCATTATTTTATTTTTCTATAATTGTGGCATGGCATGTATCTATATATATAAAGTGCAGTTTCTCCACTTCTGGTGGTGCCACCTCAACATACCTCTCTTTTTAATAAGTTTATATTTTTGAAATAAATCCATATTTTTTACATTATCCACTAAGCAATTACTATTTATTTCTATCACATTTCTGTAAAAGCCCAATTCATTTTCCTAATTTTGCGACATTATCCACTAAGCCATGTTTTTTTAGCCGGCGGAATAAAACCCCTTTCCACGATACTCCACAGCGCTGTCGTCCGTTGTGGACCTGAAGCGTCCCTGCCCTTCTCATTCTTTCATCCCTGTTCACCTAATGGTTATCTTTAAAATAAATGTTTTCCACTCCTCCACACCCTTCGCTGTCTTCCCTCTCTTCCATCTCCATTGTAACGTTTTTCTCTATTACTGTAATTCATCCCGTTCAATGCTCGCTTTTTCAATTCAAGACCCACTACTCTATCTTTAATTCGGGTAAGTCCTATATAATATCTTCTCCTCCAATTTCATTCTTCATATATTTTTCTTCATCTCTTTATTTAATTTCTCCTCAATAACATGGATTGCCCTGTCGTTTCATTAAAAAACCTCAAAGCTGGGCGCCTTCACCAACAGATCATCGGAAGAATGCTTCGTCACTGGCCTGATCGCAATGTCAAAAAAGGAGGCCAATTCATGGGCGTTGACTTCGTACTCATTGATGAGAAGGTTGTTTCCATCTTAACTAGACTTTTCATTTATTCGTTTTTTACAACTCTATCTAATTTGAAGTTTTTCTCTAAAGTTGTGTCATCCAAGGGTCGATCAATGTGACCCACCTTTCAAAATTTGAAAACTCGCTACATGATGGGGAAATATATATTGTGTCCGACTTTGAAGTCACAAGAAGCAACTCCCGTTTTAAGCTAACAGATTCCCCCTTTTCAATACGCTTCACACCAACCACTAGCAACACTTCACAAATCAATTACCAAAGACAAAGAAGCAAAGAGATGAACACACCTTTAATAAACTAAAGAGATTCAGAAATACGAATGCCACAATCAGATAACCGTAACACTAAATTATATGAAAAAGAAAACCGAGCCAACAAAAAAACAACTCGGACTTTATAAAATTGCAGCAAGATAAACAAGAAAATTAATTTTTCCCAAAACACAACTCACATCGAATCGAAAAAAACACTCAGAGGCCAAACGGAAAAAAAAAAATTACAACTAAAAACACAAAAACAACTCACAACTTAATTAGAAAATCTAAGGAAGCCATCACATTTTCATATAAACAAATTTGCAACCCAATTCACATTTACCTTTAATGAAATCAACAGGGGGATAACCAAATATCCCCCTCAGATGCGAAGCGAGCGGAAATCAACCAAATACACAAACCCCAAAAAAATGAATATTCAAGAGAAAACAATTACGAAAGGGATGACTGAAAAAATGATTACGAGCATCAAATAAATAAGTTCAATACTCTAGATTGCAAACATTTCTCTTCTCCTATCCGTTCACGAGGACATAATAATGATAAATTAATCACAACTAACAACTACAGCCAAACAACAACTTCAACTACACAATGTTAACTTCTAATTATAATATTTTTAGAAGCATTAAAACATACAAGATGATCTCAATTTTTAAAAAATAAACAGCGAACTAAATTATACTTACTGCAAAACCTATTTTCATAAAAAATATTCAACAAGACAACATAAGCAACCAAAATTAAATACAAAAACAAACGTAAAGATGAATTTACGTAACCAAAAAAATAATATACACAACAAAATCCATAATACACCTTAATCTAACTACCGCGCGTAGCGCGGATCAATTGCTAGTATTGTATATGGTCGCTATAGTTTACTTATAACCAGTCCGGCTCAAACTTTTGGTTGATTCGGTGCTATCATGAGAAAAGGACCCTAAATATAACCTCAAAAAAATTACAATTTTTAGTTCTGTTCAAAAAACTTCTAACATCGACTATAAAGAAAACCAGAAGACAAAAAAAAAAACAGGGGATGTTCATCCATCATAATAGATAATCATTGCATAACTTTTCAAGTAAACAAGGCCTTCCTTTATACATGATCTGCAGCAAAATAGTCAATCAACCTTTCAACTTCTAGTTCTTCCAAGAAGTTGTTATCGATCGCCATTAAAGCTAGTCCATTCAATATGTATTGTGACATAGATGTTCTTAAATATGATTTCAACAAAGCTTCAATGTTGAGAAACTCCGTTCTGCAGAAGCAACTGTAATTGAAACAGTTAGCAAAATTCTCAATGCAATTGTAGTATAAGGAAAACTATCAAACTGAACAAGAAAATTCAAAATTTCACATGCTCCCATATTTCCATTTGGTAAAAGTTCCACAAGAAACTTTAACTCAAGAAAAAGTTCATCTCCATTTATATCTACCAAATCTCTATTTTTCAGACTATTCTAAACAACTACAATGATACTTTAAACTCACATCATCACACATTTTCAATTTAGTAGAATCAAAAAGGAACCCACATATATTTTCATATAAGCGGTATTGTTCAAACCTCTTATCAAGTGAACAAATAGCATGATCTACAATATACAAAAAGTATTCTATCCTAAATGTTTCTTCTACCGATAAAATAGTTTCATTACCACTAACTTCATCATACTGTTTTTTACTACGAATCACTCGTCTTTGAATAAATGTAGGTTCAATACCAATTTCAATAGCAATTTCCTTTGCTTTTGTCATAGCATCAACAAAACCAGTTTCTCTATAATTTTTTAAATAAGAAATCAACCCATTTACCTCAGTCATTGCAACATCAATTTGCATATGACTGTAATTTTTTGCTAACCATATTCACCACATGCAATATATCAAACCAAATGATAGTAGATAATACAAATTCAAAACTACTAAGTTCATTCATTGCTAGAGATTTAGCTTCACTTTGAATCATTGAATCATTATCATTTTCAGCTACTTCAAATAAAGCTTCTAGTATATCAAAAATTTGAAATCTAATGGCTTTAATACTTTCAACACGACTTTCTCATCGTGTCGTTGACAATTGCTTAAGTGTTAAACTTTTCACATTTTGTTTCAAAATTTTCCACCTCTTTATAGAATTAGCAAAGTATTGGGCTTACAAAATGAAAATTTTTTTGGGCCTTTGGACCCAGTGCTGCTGCACCGCTCGGACAGTCCAGAGCCGGGGCTGCTTATAACGAGAGATGAAATATTTAACAGCTATAGCATATAACGAAGATTGTGATCAGTTGAATGATAATTATGATATGACTTGTATGAAGAATATAATCATTTGAAAATATCGAAACGATCAATAAACTGTTAATGGTGACTAAAACTATATACAATGATTCAAAAGTTAAACATATACTTGTTTTTCTTCACATTTCACATTATCTTTTTTTTTCCACCTAATTATTCAATATCATTTTAATTTTATTTTTTTACAATAACTTTATTTAATATATATTATTATAGCATAAAGAAACAAACACACATTATTAACGTAGAAAAATACCTAACCTAATCACACTTGACAATAGTTAATTTCCAAGTAGATCATGGCTCAACTTCTCTAACAGCTTTTTGCTCCTATCATCGAGATGTTCTTTTTCGCTTGATCTTTTTACCTTTAGTTTTTTCTTCACTAGGTAATTAGTCCACCCAATGTGTGGTTGTATGCATAATAGTTTTGATTATATTTCTTAAATTTTCTTAAACTAAAATATTGCTCTTTTCTATTTTTTTCCACAAATTGTTCTTTTCTATTAACATTAACATAATCCAAGAAATATATTTTTCTACTAATGTATGAATCTCAAAAAAATTATAGCAATTTCTCAAAAATAACACTCCTGTCAACATTTTTTGGTATGATTATTTATTATACAAAATTTAAAATATATTAAACTTTTCTATAAATCAAAAATTAACAAATACTACAAAAAATTATTACAAATTGATAAGCTATATTAATATAAATAATACTATAGAAATTTAAACATTTTCCTAATATGAGTGTATATATGTTTATCATGTTTTATAGAGGTTAAATATTGATTTAAAGAGTTTTTCTTAATGACATTGTAAAGATAAGACTGTAGTATAGTAAAATTGAATCAAATAAAATATTATCAAAAAACTTAGTAACGATGTATAAAATTATTGTGTATAAAATATTTCTCATTTCAAAGTATAAAGCAATATAAATATATATATATATATATATATCTATATATTAAAATAATTAAAATGATTAAAAATATTAAAATTAACCAAAAACATTTTCTTTTGAAAGATAAATATATTAGTTGGAGGAATGAATGTAAATTTATTGGGTAGGAGTTACATTTAAGTTAAATGGAGTTAAATGCATTTAAAAGTGAGTTAATTATAAATAAATATTTTAATTTATTTTTGACTTAAAAGAAAATGAATACCAAGTGGCTCAATCAAAATTTAAACTTACATTTTTTTTATTGTTTTGGTGATATAAATTCAACACTCACGCATAATATTCCAAATTGAAAATATTACTTTTGAAGTGACAAACTAAATTAGTTTTCTTATAAAATTATATGAACTTCGATCTAATAATTTTTAAAACCCCAAGGATAACTTCAATCTTTTTTTTTTTAAATCATCAGTTTAATTTATAGTGCTGAATTTCATACTAATGAATTTATCTTTAGAGGATTTAGTTAAATGGTATTTTTAAAATTATATTATTTTCTATATTTCACTTCCAGTTAAACATGATTTCTTCTTGGAATCATTTTTTCATTTTGCTTAAATCAAAAAGACAATTTTTTTTTTTTTAATTAAGTTCTTTTTGTTTTCAAAAACCTCAAATCTTAAATAATATAAATATTATATTGGTTTTTACATATTTATCTGTTGGATCACAAAACAAAATAGACTTTATGAATAGAGTTTATAGACTTTACAAAATTAAAAAGACTTTAAAATTGATAATATTATATTGATCATTATAAATTATTAAAAATGATACATGAATATGTGAGATAACCAGACTACATAATAGAGAATTAAAGATGGATCTTTTCAACCCCATGACCTTATTGTGTGGTGAATATTGTAAGAGTATGAAAAATAATGACTTATAAGATGCTAATCTACAATAGACAATAGACAATGAAAATAAACCTTTTAAAACAGAAAATAAAAAACAATATAAGATATACACATCATACAAACGCTAAAACTAAAATTTAGAATTAAGCTTTTACAATGATATTTAATTTAAATTTTAGACCCATACAACAACAATAACAAAAAAAAAACACAATAAAAATTGAGATATAGTGGAAGAGGCTTAGAGACTAAGAAAATAAGAGAATGTGTATTTATATGAAAAGAAGTGACGAGAAATTACATTTAGAAAAATGAGAGTTATAATTCTAATTTATTACTTGTGTTAATACAATTGAGTGGAGAAATATATTTAAGAGAATATTATCAGATCTGCCATACACAGTAACAAACATTATCACCAATGCCACTTTTTCCTTTCTCTTTTCCGCCTGCCATACATCTATTGTCAAATAACCTTTATACCCTTCATTTTTCTTAAATCCAAAATTATTATTAATTTTTTCTTTGTTTCTTAGACATAAACGATCAACTCTCTCTCTTCTCATAACTCTCGATTTTTCTCTTTCTACCAGACTTTTCATCTTCTTCTTTTTCAATATGAAATTGTTATCTGAATCTCTCACTTTTTTAAGTTCTCCTGCATGCAATGATGGATTTCATCATGCAGCAATTCTACTATGGTCGAATCCTCCGACTGCTTCACCTCCGTCTGTCGTGGCCGGAAAAACATTTGAGACGAGTTCTAGAGTTGAGACCTCCGTCTGATTCG
Organism: Camelina sativa; assembly: GCF_000633955.1. Lineage (NCBI taxonomy): Eukaryota > Viridiplantae > Streptophyta > Magnoliopsida > Brassicales > Brassicaceae > Camelina > Camelina sativa. Next base: position 5,301,310 of record NC_025693.1, read on the forward strand.
CTTGCCTCCTCCGTAGCAGGCTAAAACCACTAGGTCTAGTTCCAAAGTTCTTATATCCGACAATAGGTAAGCAAAATTGTAGGTCTGCAGATTTGGTGGACCAGATCCAGTCGGCCAGGTTTTTGTCCATCCCTATTATGTCTTTCGTTCTCTTTGAGTGGACTATATATGTTTGGTCATGCGTTTTGTGTCCATTGATAACAATAAAACTTGTCCACACTGCAGGTCTGCAAATCCGGTGTCCGGTGGACCAGATCCAGCCGACCCGGTTTTTGTCCACCACTATCAAATTTGTCTACACTACATGATCCGGTGTCTGGTGGACTAGATCCAGCCTACCAGGTTTTTGTCCACCACTATCATGTCCATTTTTCTCTTGAGTTGGACCATATCCGTTTGGTCATGTGTTTTGTGTCTATTGCTAACAAAAAACGTGTCCACACTGCATGTCTGCAAATCCAGTGGACCACATCCAACAGCCAAAATTTTTGTCCACCACTATTATGTCCTTCATCTCTTGAGTAGACCACACTCAAGGTTTGGTCTGACGATTTGTGTCCACTGCTAACAAAAAAAAATGTCCACACTACTACAACTTGTATATTGAAAGAGAAATGTGTTTCATATGACATAAATAAAAGTAGAACAACAAAGGCCAATTTAAGTATTAAGTTATGGATTATAAATACAGGACATCAAATTGTGGACCAAAAATTTAGATGATAAAGAGAATTATGTCTACAGCCAATGTTGTCTACCGCAGAAACTGTAAGATCTTATACCAAACAATTAATAGATAGTTTTTTCTCATTTTTTATTATAGGGGTAAATTTGTCTTTTTATTTATGTCACAAAGATGAAAAATGGCAGTTCTCACAAGAAAAACTATAAACTGGTATTTCTAACAACTTTTTTTTTTAAATGGCATTTTTGGCCAAATTCCCTATATTTAATGCATAATTTATATGATTTCAGTATTATATTAGAATGTGAGTTAAATGTCAAGATTAAATGTTTTTTTTTTTTTTAATTTATGGTGTAATATAACTTTTTTTTTATCTAAAATAGACAATGAAGATAAACCTTTTAAAACAGAAAATAAAAACAATGTAAGATATACACATCATACAAACTTTAAAATTAAAATTTAGAATTAAGCTTTAACAATGATATTTAATTTGACTTTTTAGAGCCATACAACAACAATAACAAAAAAAACACAAAAACACACAAAAAACACAAAAGAAAATGAGATATAGTGGAAGAGGACGAGAGAATGAAAGAATGAGAGACTAAGAAAATAAGAGAATAAGTATTATAGGAAAAGAAGTGATGCATAATTTATATGATTTCAGTTTTATATTAGAATGTGAGTTAAATGTCAAGATTAAATGTTTTTTAATTTATGGTTTAGTATAACTTTTTAATCTAAAACAGACAATGAAGATAAACCTTTTAAAACAGAAAATAAAAACAATGTAAGATATACACATCATACAAACTTTAAAATTAAAATTTAGAATTAAGCTTTAACAATGATATTTAATTTGACTTTTTAGAGCCATACAACAACAATAACAAAAAAAACACAAAAA
>NC_025693.1:5303968-5324916 GCF_000633955.1 Camelina sativa
AAAAAAAAAAAAAAAAAAAAAAAAAAAAAAAAAAAAATTGAGATATAGTGGAAGAAGATGAGAGAATGAAAGAATGAGAGACTAAGAAAATAAGAAAATGAGTATTTATAGGAAAAGAAGTGATGAGAAATTACATTTAGAAAAATGAGAGTTACAATTCTAATTTATTACTTGTTTGAATACAATTCAATGGAGAAAGTCAATGCATAATTTATATGATTTCAGTTTTAAAATATGAGTTAAATGTCAAAATTAAATATTTTTAATTTATGGTTTAATATTATTTTTTTTGTTAAAGTCATTGCCAAGTGTACCAATAAGTAGAGAGTGAAACTTTACTTTTATATATATGATTAATGATTTGTCTCATCTTGCCGATGGTTATTTTGTCCAGTCATTCTAGCTTTTACTTCTTAAATTGTGTGAATTCATCCTACTCTTGGTTGATCCCTTCCAAAACTGCATCACTTTTGTAGTATATTTTCACAAATGAGAATACTTGAGCTTTTGAATCTTCTCAAAAAGACTCAAATATATTTCCATCTCCTCTCTTTTACGTCTAATATCGTTTTTCTTTCTTCTCTTAGGAAAGACGAGACCTTATTCAAAGATGATGAATGATTTGGAAAAGTTAATGTCTTATCCAAAACTCTGCTATAGGTACAACTTATATCAATCATCTCCTTGCTTTAATGAACGTGTGTGTTTTCCAAATACATTCAGTGTTTGATGATGAGAGTTGCGTTTTCAAAAACCAAAAGCCCATATGTGTAATTATAATATGGCGAAGATTATGGGTGAGACAATTTCGTAATCTAGAGAAGAACCAATGATTGATGACATTGGCGGTCCTAAAGGTGGCCCGACAACAACGATCATAACCGTTGCGTCTAGTTAAACGCAGTTCATTAATGTTTTACATACACCGAAGTAACCAAACTAATAAGTAATAATTAAAGAGAAGAAAAACCGATGGCCCCAAATCAAAACCAAATCCACCATTATCAGATCGTTTATGGACAGATATATCAAGTTGGCGTTATTTATAATAAAATCAAAACGGGCCTAGCCCATCCAGTTGTTTTTAGACCAGACGAGTTCCTCACTAATTTGCTTCGTGTCAAATTCTGAAAAAATACTGTTAATTGTTCCCATCATATTAATCTCCACAAAAAGATGCAGAAACCCTGTACAACGAGCGTCTCACATCTCCAAATGCAGATATAACTTCCAACCCAGTGACCAGTCTCTCATAGCAACCATTTGATGGACCTTGCGAACATTGCTTCCTCCTATAAAACTATAAATTTTGTAAAAATCTCACGTTCAGTAAACGGAATAGTAGATGGTCTGGCTAAAAATGCTAGGATAAGGAAGTCAGATTTTGTAATCTCATGCAACATTGTATGTTGACAGTTATATTGAATACAAAGTCTTGTGGCCGACAAACAAAAAAAAATCTCCACAAAATTTCTTGGATTAATAATTTAATATTAAAACACTCTGCAAACAGCCGGCTGCAAATACCTTAAGTGGCCACCACAGAAAAATTTAACATTGGCTTATGCGGCCTCCAAGAACCACTTTTGCTGTCTTCGGGCTAGTGGGCTAGTTAGGGCCCACTGGGCTTTGAATACCTGAATTATAAAAAAAAATATTAAAACACTATGGTCCTCCGAACAAGAAAATCAATAAAACGGCACACACATCAGAAGAATACGTGTCGTTTTACGTTTCAAACTCCATCTCCATGTCGTATTTCATTTAGCTAGTGAACTCACTCACCACACCAGTACGTCTTCTAGAAATATAACCAGTCAAACAAAACTACCAATAATAATAAAAAGTCAATGATCACTGTCCAAATAACGTCACACGTTAATTTTCCCACCTGTTAAAAAATATTGCCACGTAGGACACGTAAAGGAAACGCACGTTAAGTAAAGTCGTTAAATCCGCGCAGACAAGATCACATTAACCGTTAGATATGGATCTGGCGGCGAGTCCTTCAATCAATATGAACCGTCCGATCAGAAAATTAGAGGTAGGCTTTTGTCGGTGAACTATATATTTTTAAAACATAAAATTAATGTAAGAAACTTTTTGTTTTCCTCTCTCTCTTTCTCTGAGTCTTCTTCGACTTCGTTTTTGTCTCCAGCTTCTTCTTTTTTTTTTTTTTAATCACGGGAAAGCTCTGATCTTTTAAGGGTTGTCGTCGATTTGGTGGTCACGAGAGATTCAGGTTTGGATTCGTAGTCAGTTTCCAGATTCAAGGGTTTTTGGTTGTTCAATCTTCTACTTTGTGCCGTGTTTGTGGACATGGTTCACGGATCTTAGGAGATTCTGAAATTGGGGGCGATTTTTATTCTAGGGTTTCGGTGAAATCTTCTGGGATAATTCTTCTGTAATATCGCTTCTTCTCTGGTGAGCTCGCGTCTGAGATTGAGATTTTTCAAAGCTCCGTGTTGTCTGATTTGAAAGGTAATTTCTGTGGGAGGAAGAGGTTTGGTTTGTGAAAAATTTGTGAGGATTCAGCTTTAGGATATGCAAATATTTTCGATCTTTTTTTATTTGTTGGGGTTTTCTCAATTCGAATGATTAGGTTTCAATTGAATTTGGCATCAGGCTAGGGTTTCGAATTTTGGAATCCAAAAACTAGATAAATTGAAACTTGGAATGGCAAAGGTTTAATTTTTACGGTTATATTCCAGGTTTTCTGAGATTCCAACGTTGTTATTTCACTTATGATTAGATCTGGCTTGTTGTGTTCTAACAAGCTTTTTCCCCCTGTCGAAATTTTACGAAAATGTTGCAATTAAAAGGAACAGTCTTTGTGGTTTAGAGCGTTGAAATATTAGTTTCTGTGGATTAAGTTATTAGATATGTACGATGCAGGTCTCTTGTAAATGAGCTGTAGAAGCTGGTGAAGATTTGATTATATATCTGTGCCAAAACGATGGTTGAAAGTGCTGCGTTCCCGGGAGGGTATTATCGGAATACTTTTGAAGCGCCTAATGAATCAGAGGGCTCTGGGAGTTCTGCACAGATTGATACTGAGGTCACTGCATCTGAGAATTCTACTACTCCTGCACGGAAGTGTATTATGTTGAATCCTAATGATGAAGATCCTTATGGTGTCCAGAGACAAGTCATTTCTCTGTATAATATGACACAGTCTGAGAGGAGGGATTTGATATATCGGCTCAAAATGGAGCTGGAGCAGACAAAAATAGTTCTTAGAAATGCTGAGTTGCAGAGAATGAACCCAGTTGCTATGTCGTCTACTAGTGATAGGGTTGGTTTTAGCTCTGCTCATAAGCTATCATCTCGAGCCAGCAATACGAAGAAGCCTTCTGATTTTGCGATGGGATCGGGAAAGAAAGTTCGGCATCAGACTGGGACTTCTCGTGGATGGAATCGTGGTACCTCTGGGAAGTTTGAGTCTTCGAAAGAGCCTATGACTAGCACTCCTAACATTACACTGATGAAGCAATGTGACACGCTGCTGAAAAAGCTGTGGTCCCATCCGCATTCTTGGGTTTTTCAGGCGCCAGTTGATGTAGTGAAACTGAACATACCTGACTATCTCACCATCATCGAACACCCCATGGACTTAGGGACAGTGAAGAAGAACTTAGCCTCTGGTTTATATTCAAGCCCACATGAGTTTGCTGCTGACGTGAGGCTTACATTTACCAATGCAATGACATATAACCCTCCAGGACATGATGTTCACATTATGGGGGATATCCTTAGTAAATTATTTGAAGCGCGGTGGAAAACTATCGAAAAAAAATTACCAGCGTGTAGCATGCAAACGCTGCCTGCAATATCACTGGAGCTCAATGACGAAGGGAAAGCTGCTATATCTGTCCCACCAACGAAGAAGAGAAAGATGGCTTCACCTATTAGAGAGTGTGTTCCAGAACCCGTGAAGCCACTTATGTCAGCAGAGGAGAGACATAAATTGGGCAGACAACTCGAGTCACTACTCGACGAACTTCCTGCACATATAATTGACTTTTTGAAGAAGCACAGTTCGAATGGAGGAGAAATTGCAGAAGATGAAATTGAGATAGACATTGATGTCCTCAGTGATGAAGTACTGGTCACTCTTCAAAACCTTCTAGATGAATATATACAAAATAAAGAAGCAAAACAGGCGAATGTTGAACCATGTGAAATAGAGGTAATCATCTCACCTGCTGGATTACATTTTAGTAGAACTTTTTACTGAGACGAAGCGGATTTCTTTGGTTGCAGCTTATTAATGGATCAGGACCGAGCACTTCANGCCACTTATGTCAGCAGAGGAGAGAAATAGATTGGGCAGACAACTCGAATCACTACTCGACGAACTTCCTGCACATATAATTGACTTTTTGAAGAAGCACAGTTCGAATGGAGGAGAAATTGCAGAAGATGAAATTGAGATAGACATTGATGTCCTCAGTGATGAAGTGCTGGTCACTCTTCAAAACCTTCTAGATGAATATATACAAAATAAAGAAGCAAAACAGGCGAATGTTGAACCATGTGAAATAGAGGTAATCATCTCACCTGCTGGATTACATTTTAGTAGAACTTTTTACTGAGACGAAGCGGATTTCTTTGGTTGCAGCTTATTAATGGATCAGGACCGAGCACTTCATCTGTGCAACGAGGTGAAAATCAAATTCTGTTAGCAAATTGTGTTCCGGGATTATATTAGTCAGTGGTCTCTGTGTTCACCAATTGTCTTACTTTTTCTCTGCTTCTGTGTTCCTTTTCTAGGAAATGAATTGGCTGATGAATATGTCGGTGGAAATGAACCTCCTATCTCAAGGAGCTCCAGTGGTTAGTTGCAACCCATATATATACGTCAACTCCTTTAACATTTTCTTGTCGTAGGTCTCTGTGAATGTTATAATATGTCAATAACTCATGTATATATCAGAAGCTTATATAGTTATATATTCCAGCCTATGGTCATATTATGATATTGGTATGGTTTTTTTTGTTTTGTTTACCATATGATTATTTGTTTGCGCAAATAATTTTCCTGTCTGTTGAATTTCATAATTTAGTTAGATCTTATCAAATTCTATGGTGGTTGTGGAGTTCGTCAAAATTTCATTTGTTGATGTAATCATTATTAAAAGTTTGTTAAATTTGTTTCCGGTGATTACATCGAGGGAGCCTTTTTCTGAAGAACAGTAGGATAAAAGTCTACAGCTTAGCTTTCTATTTTATTTTGATCAAATGATCTACAGCTTAGCTAACAAATATGTGCAGAATCGAGAATCTAATGTTTAGTAGGTTTATGTAGCATCATGTTATTGTATCAGATTCTGTGTGTTACTGAATAGAGTGTTGCTTTTCAGATTCGGAGTCTGGTAGCTCGGAAGATCTATCTGATGATGCTAAACCCATGGTTCAGGATGATTCTGCCAAGGTATAATAATCTATAATCTCAGCTTTTTGAGGCATGTAATTTCCTATGAATCTAAAACATGCAGTTGGTTACTTTTCAGATGCCTGAAACTGCAAATTCTGAGGCGCAAAGAGATGAAAATACAAGAATTGAGTTTGAAGGAAGTCGTGAGTACTTATCTCCTTTAACTTCTTATTATGGTCGTAACAGTATTCATAAGATTGTAGTTTTACTTCTCCACCCTACTTCCTCTGTACTACTCTCTGTTTCCTGGAGAGGTTTATCCAAAGTTTGCTCTGTTGTAATATCTGTAGTGTAAATAGACATTGGTTACCGCTGTTGGATACAAAATTATGTTGAAGAATTTTCTTAAAAATACATATTTACAGTTTGTATGCTGGTGTATTCATTACAGAATCTACTGGTGCGCTGGAGCAGATGGATATTTGTTCTCAGCAGAAGCCTGGTACTGATGAATCAGATGGCCAACATGAGGGTGAGATGTAGAGAGAAGGAGTTACCCTTTTTCTCAATTTGAGCCATGAAGTGAGTAATCTCACACTTTTGTCAACTTTTAATACTTCAGGAAATATGTTAGAGACTCCAGCTTCATCTGAGAAGCGCTATAGAGCTGCGCTGTTGAAGAACCGGTTTGCAGATATCATTCTAAAAGCACGCGAGAAACCACTTCCACAGGTCTGTAATTATCCTCAATTTAGCCTATCTTTATTAGTCTTAAGTGGCGAGTGGATTATGCTTCTGGCGAGAACTCTTGGTAAAATTGTTTGGCCCACTGGTTTAACAACGATAGTTTAGGAAGAATAGAAATAACGTTTGGGTTTTATATTTTGTAGCAGGGTATTTGGATTTAGTCTAAACAGTCACAGAAACTTGGAGATGTATTAGAATTGTTTTATTTTAGTTTGTTTAAAGCAAAAAGTATTAGAATTGTTTTACCTGAGGTTTACTTTTTCTAAACTTCTATAAACTCAAAGAGGATAATAGTCGTCGAACGGACCTAGATATTAATTAGCGTACTAGTTTTCACACACAATAGTGACGACCGCATTTGCATTAGTTGATCCTGAGTTAAATGCGTGGATCACATATTCTACAGTATCCTCAAAGCAGTCCTCGTGATCCTTTGGGAATTAATTTGGTTTGAATTTGATCTTTTGTGAGAGCAGAATGGTATTAAGGGTGATCCAGAAAGGCTGCGCAAAGAAAGAGAAGAACTCGAACTGCAAAAGAAGAAAGGTTGTTTATATATTATTAACAACCCAATTTGTTAACTTTTGTTGTTTCTCTGGATCCTTTTTACACTAGAACATTTTACTTATAATTGAAAACCATTTACTTTTGTTGCCAGAGAAAGCACGGCTACAAGCTGAAGCAAAGGCTGCTGAAGATGCTCGTCGCCAAGCTGAAGCAGAGGCCGCTGCAGAAGCTGCTGCTGAGGCTAAGCGGAAGAGAGAAGTCGAAAGAGAAGCAGCTCGCCAAGCTTTATTGAAGGTAATTAGCAAACACCTGACTTACATTACAGGATCACAAACCCTAAAAAACACTCAATAAGTATATACATGTTTAAAATATGAAGCACGTTTACTGATAAGTATATACATGTTTCATCAATGTAAGTTACGATCCACATGATATATGTCGTTGACTTCCCTGCAGATGGAGAAAACTGTAGAGATCAATGAGAACTCGCGGTTTCTCGAGGACCTAGAGATGCTGAGTTCGAGTGCACCTGAGCAATTACCAAGCTCAGCTGATGAAACCAGCCCAGAGAGACCTTTAGATGCACTTGGAAGTTTCAACCTCAGGGGAAGTAACCCACTTGAGCAACTCGGACTGTACATGAAACAAGATGATGATGAAGAAGAACCTGAGGCTCGCGCGACGGTACCAAAACCAGATGAAACCAGCCCGGAGAGACCTTTAGACGCACTTGGAAGTTTCAACCTCGGAGGAAGTAATCCTCTTGAGCAACTCGGACTGTACATGAAACAAGACGATGATGAAGAAGAACCCGAGGCTCCTGCGGTTCCAAAACCAGATGAAACCAGTCCAGAGAGACCTTTAGACGCACTTGGAAGTTTCAACCTGAAAGAAAGTAACCCCCTTGAGAAACTTGGATTGTACATGAAACAAGACGATGATGATGATGTAGAAGAACCCGAGGCTCAGGCTCCCGCTGTTCCAAAACTAGGCAACGACGTGGAAGAAGGTGAAATCGATTAACGTTAAGAAGTGTATATAATATATACATGTATTATATATAAAAGTATAATAGCCAGGGCAGGTACACGGATGTGAACACACACAGACAAAAAATGAAGGTCTTAGCCCTCCATGGATAGGATCTCTCTTAACTCAGTGTGGTGTTTAAATTATGTAAAACGCTTAGACCTTAGAAGCTTTTTGCCACGCGACTTCCCTTAGAAGAAGTCCTTAGTAGTCAGTGTATGATTATAAAAAGGAAACAGAAAAACAAAAAAAAAAAAGAGAAAAAAAAACAAAAAAAAAGAGTCAAAGACCATTGTTTGTTTGTGTAAGAATCTGATCTTTACATTTGTTCTTGACAATGATTCTCTGTACATTTTGTCATCTATATCCGATTCGGACAACAATCTATCAATGGATATTTGAATGACATCATGTTTTTGTTATTTGATTATGACAAAATAGGGTGACAACAGGACTGAGACAACTATACGGAACGACGTAATAAAAATAAATGTGATTACTACTATAGAAACAGAACAAGTGTTGCCAGAATAAAAAGTTTGAATACTGACTATAGAACAAGTACATTGCACATATGATTGACAAATTATCACATTTTCAATGATTTTTTAAGCAGTTTGAACATACTGAAATCTATTTAAAAGTGAATCCACTTCTTAAAACCTGGAAAAAAGAACACAAAACATTTTTTTTGTCAAGGAGCACAAAACATTTTTTTTTTTTTTTAAATTTTGGACAAACGGGAGCACAAAACATAAGAAAATGAAATTAGTAAACAAATGTCACACAGCCTTCTAAAGATTTGCATATCATTTTAAACGGCGTCGTTTTTACGTGTTCCCCTCACCAAACCCTTTTCCCCGATTATCTAAACAAACCTCAACCATCTNCATGGATAGCCTATCCAGGATAGGATCTCTCTTAACTCAGTATGGTGTTTAAATGATGTAAAACCGCTTAGAAGCTTTTTGCCACGAGACTTCTTTTCGAAGTCCTTAGTCAGTGTATGATTATAAAAAGGAAAAAAAAAAAGAGATAAAAAAAAAACAAAAAAAAAGAGTCAAAGACCATTATTGTTTGTTTGTGTAAGAATCTAATCTTTACGTTTGTTCTTGACAATGATTCTCTGTACATTTTGTCATCTCTATCCGATTCGGACAACAATCTATCAATGGATACTTGAATGACATCATGTTTTTGTTATTTGATGATATATTAGGGTGACAACAGAACTGAGACAACTATACGGAACGAACATAATAAAAATAAATGTTACTATAGAAACAGAACAAGTGTTGCCAGAATAAAAAGTTTGAATATACTGAAATCTATTTAAAAGTGAATACACTTCTTAAAAACCTGAAAAAAAGAACACAAAACATAAGAAAATGAAATTAGTAAAAAATGTCACACAGCCTTCTAAAGATTAAACATATCATTTAGAAAACGGCGTAGTTTTTAGGTGTTCCCCTCACCAAACCCTTTTCCCCGATTATCTAAACAAACCTCAACCATCTCCATCGTGTCATCATCTTCATCTCTCTCTCTATATATATACTATATATAATATAAATATATGTATCGACGTCTTCAAAAAGCTTCAACTTATTTTATCACTAATGGAACCAATCACGTTCACCAGAGATCTTCCATTGTTCTTCTCAATCTTCATCTTCGTTTATCTTCTCGGTTACTTATTCATTTTCAAAAACTGGACTCCAGAGTCTCGTCCTCTCGCTTCCAGCTGTTTAATCTCCCTCCTCCACGGCGTCTCCGCCGTCTTCCTCGCCTCTAACGCCTTGTTCTCCGACCCTAACCGCGGTTTCTCCTCCGCCAACACCGAGGCTCAAAACTCCGTTCTCGATTTCAGCTCCGCTTATTTCTTCGCCGATCTCCTCCACCTCGCCGTGTTCCCGTCCCCAGCCGGCGGAGACTCGCTCTTCGCCGCTCACCACGCCGCCGTGCTCTTCGTTTTCCTCACCTGCCGTTATTTGGTCGCCCACGGCGCGTGCGCTCTCCTTGCGCTACTCGTCGTCGCCGAGGCCACGAGTGCGTGCCAGAACACGTGGACGCTCGCGGATGCGCGTGGTCCAGACGCGCCACTCGCGGTGCGTTTGCGCCGTTTCGTGACGCTGCCGTTTTACGCGTCGTACAGCGTCTGCAGGTGCGTTCTGGCGCCGCTGCTTATCGTCAAGATGACGTGGTTTTACGTCAGCGGAGGTGCTGATGACGTCATACCAAGATGGGTCTGGGTCTCGTGGACCGTCGTTATTGTCGTTGCCGCTACCGTTAGTGTCCTTTGGATTTGGAATTTATGGGTACTCTTTTTTCAGGAAAGATATTCCAAATTTACCAAAAAAGTTATATAAAAATTTATAGAATTTTAGATTTGTTATCTAATTGAGCCTAAAATAATATCACCGAATCAAATTGTGTTCAATCTTTTTATATTTATTACTTAATTTAAAGCGTGAATTTTGAAAATTCGAAACAAATTTATAAAAAAATATATATATTCAAAATAATAAACGATAGTCAAAGGTTTATATATCTACTTAAGATTTTTCAAAGTGATACTTTGAATTATTATTGAGTATTTGAGTTTGTACTAAGTTGAGACGAATGTTGTTATAAGAAAGAATGTCACAACCACCAAGTCTAAAGCATAGAAAACTTGGGGATGACTATATATCAAATATCTATAAATATATATGGTTAAACTATATAAGAAGATGTCCTAACTTTGTTTGAACTTTAAAGTGTGGGTGGCTCAAGACAAGACATAATAATACAATTTCGTTTCTTTATTAATACAACAACTAATTAAGGTCTACTAAATTATTAACAGTTTTAATAACCTAAAAAAATATTTAGTACTACAATTTACAATCCCGATCAATCACTATATATTAATGATATAGAGATCATTTGCCTCGGACAATCATAAAGTCTAAAGTACAAAGTGTCCATGACATCCACAACATATGTACGAACAAATCCATGGTACACATTATTGGGTTTTGTAATATTGTAAATTTGTAATGTATGCTTCAAACTAAGACTTGAATTGGAATTTATTCCCTCTATAAGTTTATTAGAACCTCTCTAATGTATATTTATGTTTTGCCTTTCTTCATTTGGATTGAAAAAATAGTTTAAAAGCAATCTATATAAGGGCATCTTTATAGGGGGAATTATTTTGGGTGTTCTTAGAATAAATATATTATGAAAATAATGTAAGATCAGTAGTTAAGATCTTTTGTTAAAAAGTTAGTTATTGGGAGAACATGTTTAAGATCATAAGATTTAATAATATAATAATGTTAAATATATTACAATTATAAAAACTTATAAAATAACATTTAAATTGCAAATTTATAAAACTTTTACTAAAATTCAAAATACAATACCAAAATTTTATGAAACAAAAAAACATTAAAAAAAGAAAAAAAAAACAAACATATTACTTAATTAAAGCACACAAACATTTTATTTAATTAATATATAGTTTAATGTCCAAATTTATTCTATATATTCTCAATCAAATCCTCTTTTAATTTGTGAAAAATTGTTTACAAAAAATAATATCCATTCACAGCTTGCCACATCAGCTTAGAACTGAGCTAAGAACAATTCTACATTAAGAACTGATCTTGGTGTTCTTATGCCACTATTCATTATTTTTCTAATTTTTTTGGGCTAAGAACACGGGCATCTTTATAGGCAGAACAATTTTTGGTGTTCTTAGATTTAATATATTAGGAAAATAATCTAAGATCAATAGTTAAGATCTATTGTTAAAAAGATAGTTATAGGGAGAACACTTAAGATCTTAAGATTTAATAATATAATATTATTAAACATAAAACAATAATAAAATCTAATAAATTTGGTTTGTAATATTAAAATTAAACTTATTACAATTATTTAATATTCTTCATCATATTCTTAAACTTATAAACTTATAAATTATTAAAATTATAAAAGAACATTTAAATTTCAAACTTATAAAACTTTAACTAAAATTCATAATACAATACCAAATTTTTATGAAACAACAAAACATTGTAAATTTATTTTAAAAACCAAACAAACATATTACTTAATTAATTAAAACACACAAACATTTAATTTATTTAATACATAGTTTAAGGTCCAAATTTATTCCATATATGCTCAATCAAATCCTCCTTTAAATTGAGATGTGCTTGTCTATCACGGATCATTGTATGGCCATCACCTAATCCCTCAAGATTTGAAGACATATTTACCGAAAACGTAAGATCCGGAGTAGTTCCAGTTCCATCATCTTGTTGGAATTCTTGTTCGTCATAGAGTGTGTATGAATCTCGTTCATCTTCGACAATCATATTATGGAGTATTAGACATGCTCTCATAATATATGCAATTTTACCCTTTGACCATAAAAGAGCTGGATTCTTAATCATGGCGAATCTAGATTGCAGGACTCCAAATGCACGCTCAACATCTTTTCTTGCACCTTCTTGACGTTCTGCAAACAATTTATGCTTTGGGTGTTGTGGTTGTGGGATGGATTTAACAAATGTTGCCCACTCGGGGTATATACCATCCGTCAGATAGTAAGCCAGATTATACTCATTTCCGTTGACATAGTACGTAACTTTGGGAGCTCGACCGTAAATAATGTCATTAAAAACTGGTGATTGATCAAGAACATTTAAATCGTTACAAGTACCTGGAGCTCCAAAAAATGCGTGCCATATCCAGAGATCTTGTGAAGCTACCGCCTCCAAAACAATTGTTGGCTTACCGGTGCCTCGTGAATACATTCCTTTCCAAGCGGTTGGACAATTTTTCCACTTCCAGTGCATACAGTCGATGCTTCCAACCATCCCGGAAAAACCCCGCTTTTCTCCATAAAAGAGTAGCCTTTCAAGATCCTCTGGTGTGGGCCGGCGTAGGTATTCAGTGCCAAACAAGTCCACTATTCCGACGACGAAATGTTCCAAACATTTACGAGCAGTACATTCAGCAAGACGTATATATTCGTCAACCGAGTCCGTTGCAGCCCCATATGCTAATAGTCGAATTGCTGCAGTACATTGTTGTAGCGGTGAAAGACCATTCCGTAAGGTTGCATCCCTTTTTGGCTTAAAATATGGAACTTCTTGACTGAGACGATCCACAATACGCAAGAACAATGGTTTGTTCATTCGAAACCGTCGGCGGAATTGGCAAGCATTGTATGTCGGATTATCAGAAAAATAATCGTTCCACAAACGTTCATGCCCTTCTTCGCGTTTTCTATCGATGTATGTACGCGGTTTCCTTTCGGCAGGACTTTCCTCTTCAACAGCTTGAAATTGGTTATTAAATTGCTCTTGAAAGTATTGGTTTAAACTATCGTTATTGGCATCATAATGGTAGTGAAAATTGTTGGAAAAAGATGCCATACCAGGATTAAGGAAAAAAATGTCTTTGGTGAGAGGAAGAAAATGGTGAACAAAAGAGAGAAGAGAGAAGAGTTGGTATGTTTGAGTTGGTAAGTTTGAGTTGGTAAGTTGATATGTTTTAGTTGGTAAGTTTGAGTTGTTCTCGTCTCATATATATAGTGTCAGCTTGGTGCATGTGAGAGTGTGAGCTTGGTGCATGTGAGTTCGGACATTGAGAGTGTGAACTTGGTGCATGTGAATTTGATACGTGTGACTCTGTCTTTGTTAAAAAATCCAAACATACGAAAACAAATACATGTGACCAAACATGAAGTCAAAACAAATACATGTGACCGAAAATGACACAAACATCAAGTCTAAACAAAAATCCAAATACCAAACCTAAACAAAAGTCCAAATACCGACATTGATCCCGGGTTCACAATAACAATTGATGATGACACAAATTTACTTTAGCTTTATCACATGGTCCTTCAGCTGGATAACTTGGTCATTTAGTTGGATCACTTGAGCCTTGAGTTGGACCATAAGTAACTTGAGATGGATCATTTGGTCGTTGAGCTGTGTCACTTGCTCCTTGAGCTGGTTCAGTTGTGGCTCATTAGCAGGAAGTGGTTGAGCTACACGGCTAGAGAGACTCATGAAACCAATAGCAGGAGCCGGTTCCGGAGGATAGTAACAAGTCTCGGCCTCCTCTTCTGATGAATCGCTACTACCGTCGAAAGGGCTGTTTATACCATAGTCGTATAAACAATCCATGACTTGTTCAACCTGAAAACGAAAACACACCGAGTTATTAAACATCATCATCATAACGAAAACATATAGTTAGACCAAAGCAAACAATCATATTATTCATAAACACACATATAAGAAACATATACCATAAACATAAGGTATTCATTAAATACACCATCAAACGATTACACCATCAAACATAAGAAACAAGCATAGTATTCATTAAAAACATAAGAAACATACGATTACACCATCAAACAAACAAGCATAGTATTCATTACAAAACATAGCAAACAAGCATAGTTAAACAAACATTCGAGGGTTTTCATCTAAGTTAAAACAATTCCGCCATTAGCTTCTTCTTAAGCGCTTTTTCATCTTCGTCTAGGGTTTCATTCTTGGCAATGAGAGTGTCAAGAATAGACATCTTTTGGAGTTGTTTCATGCCCTCCAAGTCCTTCTGTTTTAACTCAAACATCTGACTAAACTCCGCAGATGGTGTAGCCTTAGCTTTGCCTTTGTTCCTTAGTTTTTTTGTTGCCTTTATGCCCGGAGGTCTGCTCTCGTGCTCACCAACGACAGAACCTGTCGATCCAGCTGTGTCATCAGCTTTCCTTTTATTCGAACTGGTTGTCTTTGGGGTGGGGTTCATAGTCTCCAGGTTTCCCCATTTCTGTTCAAATCGTAGCACAGTCCACGCATACTCCATAGCAAACTTTTTCTTGTACAGCTTCGTGTAGATTTGGTGAGCATTTTGTAAAACGTCTACATCGTTCATCCCAATAGCTTTCTCACCCTCTGCCTCCGCAAAAGCTCCACAGAATTGGCTCACCTCCTTACTGATTTTTTGCCATCTTTGTCTACAATGTTCAGGGAGCCTAGGCTCAGCACCACCACGTACATGACTACTTGTACCGTAAAAGTCTCCTATACGGTTCCAAAAGGACCCTGCCTTTTGGCCATTCCCAACTACTGCATCCTTCGATGTGTTTAACCAGGCGCTTATCAGGACTAGGTCATCTTGTGAAGACCATAACCATCTCTCCCTACACTGTTCTGCTGTCTCTTCTGATTGACTAGGAGGTTGAGTTGGCACTGAACTAGGTTGCGAACTAAAAGCAGGGATTTGAGACGAACTAGTGTTTACATTGGGAGCAAAGCTGTCATAGGGGAAGTTTAGTAGGCTAAAATAGGATTGAGACTGGCTGTTAGGAGTATTGTTTGATGCCATAGCAATCGGACTTAAAGATGGAAGAAGCTTACGCGAAAGGTCTTAAAGAAGAAAGAAGCTTATTAGAGAATGGAAGAAGCTTATTAGAGATTGGAAGAAGCTTATTAGAGATTGGAAGAAGCGTATAAGAAAGGTCTTATACAATGAAGAAGCTTACTAGAGATTGGATGTAATATAGAGAAGGTAAGAGGATCATTAATTCAAAAGTTTTTTGTTGTTAGAGTCTTTAAATCAAGCAATAACCATTACCTACTTCAGTCAAATCAGAAGTAAATAATGGTCATTGAGTGTTTTTTTAAAAGTTTTTAAAGTTTTAAAAGTTTTAAAGGTTTTCAAATTTTCAATTAGGTTTTCAAAATTTTAATAAGAGTGAAGACTCAATCACACAACACTTACATCTAACTTTAAGACTGAAGACTAAAGTTTTAAACATTTTAAGACTCAAGACTCAAGACTCAATCACTCAACACTAACGCTACTTACTTAAAAACAACCGAGATAAACAAGCAATCACACAACACTGACACTACTAACTTTATAACATCCGAGACTAAACAAGCAAACACACAACACTTACTAAACCGCAACACCAATGAAATAAACAAAGTTTAAAACCTTTCCTATACAAACAACAACTACACTCAATTCATCAAAGTTTACTGTCAATATACACTTACCTTGTGATAACTTTCGTTTGATGATGCAGGTTTGATGATGAATATCCGATTTAATTTCCCATGTATAACCTTCACCTGCAAGGCTCATAAACAAACAACCAAAATCGATTAATGTTCATCACTGTAAATTGACTCAAACATAAGCGAAATTGACTTACAAGGTTTGACTCAAACAACAAACGACACTCAAAATAATCTCTAATTCAAAGACACGAGATTGAACCCTAAACCAAAGGCTAAAACATCAACAAAACTGACTCAATCAACACACGACACTAAAAAGGTTTGACTCAAACAACAGATGACACTCAAAATTGACTCTAATTCAAAGACACGAGATTGAACCCTAAACCAAAGGCTAAAACATCAACAAAACTGACTCAATCAACACACGACACTAAAAAGGTTTGACTCAAACAACAGATGACACTCAAAATTGACTCTAATTCAAAGACACGAGATTGAACCCTAAACCAAAGGCTAAAACATCAACAAAACTGACTCAATCAACACACGACACTAAAAAGGTTTGACTCAAACAACAGATGACACTCAAAATTGACTCTAATTCAAAGACACGAGATTGAACCCTAAACCAAAGGCTAAAGCATCATAAAAACTGACTCAAACAACACAACACTCAAAATTGACTCAAACAACACACAACTCTCAATATTGACTCAAAACCTAATTCTAATTCATAGATTTGAAAAACCCAAATCGATGAAACATCGATGAAATTCGGGAGATGTGATTACCTTCGCCTTTGTTTACCGGAGATGAGATTTGCGAGCCACCCGAGACAGAGGAGACGATTAGACGGAGAGATCGCCGATGAGACAGAGGAGACGAATGGACAGCGATACGATGGAGAGAGTAGACGGAGAGTNGGTTTGATGATGAATATCCGATTTAATTTCCCATGTATAACCTTCACCTGCAAGGCTCATAAACAAACAACCAAAATCGATTAATGTTCATCACTGTAAATTGACTCAAACATAAGCGAAATTGACTTACAAGGTTTGACTCAAACAACAAACGACACTCAAAATAATCTCTAATTCAAAGACACGAGATTGAACCCTAAACCAAAGGCTAAAACATCAACAAAACTGACTCAATCAACACACAACACTAAAAAGGTTTGACTCAAACAACAGATGACACTCAAAATTGACTCTAATTCAAAGACACGAGATTGAACCCTAAACCAAAGGCTAAAACATCAACAAAACTGACTCAATCAACACACGACACTAAAAAGGTTTGACTCAAACAACAGATGACACTCAAAATTGACTCTAATTCAAAGACACGAGATTGAACCCTAAACCAAAGGCTAAAGCATCATAAAAACTGACTCAAACAACACAACACTCAAAATTGACTCAAACAACACACAACTCTCAATATTGACTCAAAACATAATTCTAATACATAGATTTGAAAAACCCAAATCGATGAAACATCGATGAAATTCGGGAGATGTGATTACCTTCGCCTTTGTTTACCGGAGATGAGATTTGCGAGCCACCCGAGACAGAGGAGACGAGTAGACGGAGAGATCGCCGATGAGACAGAGGAGACGAGTAGACGGCGATACGACGGAGACAGAGTAGACGAGTAAACGCACAGAGGAGACGAGTAGACGGCGATACGATGGAGACAGAGTAGACGGAAAGATCGCCGATGAGACAGAGGAATCACTGGGCTTCGACGAGGAGACAGCGGAGATGAGATCGCCGTTTCGTAGTTGGGAGAGAAGAACGGAGATGAGATCGCCGTTTTGCCGTTTCGTAGTTGGGAGAGAAGGAAAAAAATTCTATGTCGACAATACCAAAGAGACGAGATATCTCTCCACCGACCAAAATATTTGTCCAATAAAAATTCCCCACTTCGCACAAGAACAACCTAAAAACTGTTCTGAAATAAGAACAGTTTTGCCTGTGCTAAGCCCACTATTCTTTATTTTGCAATTAAAAAAGCCCAAGAACAGTCTGCCTGTTCTGGCGTTAAAAATGGTCTTACGCCTAAGATGACCTAAGTGAGGAAGTAAGATAAGGGTAAAATTTAAACAACCGCACAAGAGAAGCATGCTTAAAGATTACAGATCATCTAGATAAGATCATGGATAATTGAATGAAGGCAAATAACAAACAAGTCTTCAATAACAGTGTAGAAAAGGTATATATAGATGTAGTTTTGACTTGTAAACAAACTTTAAGCTCTGAACGGCTATAAATATATTTTGAGTGACCATAGGACTGTTTTTTTTAATCAATTTTGAAAATGATTCAAAACTTGTTTTTTTTTTGTTGTTGTAATTTACTAGTAAAATCTGTAGTCTTAGCTTGAATAAAACCAATTTGTTAGGTTTGTCTTTGAGTGTTTAACCTTAATATTTCCAGATTTGACTCTTTAACAGGTTTGATTCCTTTGTTGCGCTCTGTTTTATATTTTTGCAGGTTTTATGTTTTAAGTAACTAACATTCAGACCAAGAGATAGACATGATGATACATAAGCATTTATATAAAACCAACCCAACATCATAAAGCAACAAAAACAAAATACCACACAAGTGGGGATCCCCATCCTATGACACTCACTATAAGATAGTTTAACACAACCTAAATGTATTAGCGATACAAACTTGACAACAATCTTTCCTGGTTGTAGAAAGCCTGATTTGGAAAAATGTAACTGAGATGTCAAAGGGCTTTAATTTCCACCACCACCACCACTATCTATGCAAAAATACCTTGAGTAGATCTTGTTACTATGCAACTCTCTTCTAGAACAATTAAAGACAGTTCATAAGAATCTAATTAGGTGCAGGAGGAGGTGGGGGGTCCTGGCCTCCTGGGGGAAGAACATTTTCGTCATCTTGCTCTTTAAGAAGATCCGAAATCTCTGCAGGGTTATCAATACTTTCTTCGTCTTCGGATTCGGGTTCAGATTCGATTATGAGCGGCAAATAATCAAATTCAGGTTTAATCTTCTTGCCCAAGATATGGCAAAAAAGCCCAAACAGAATCTGAAACTGTTCGTGGGAGGCTAATTTCATCCAAGAACCAATCATATTGTCCTTCTTCTTCTTTCTCAATGAGAGTAAACCGACGTCTGCTAGCAACAATTAGTCTCCGATTCTTCGGATCTAATACATTGGTTACTTCTCCCGTTGGTGTCCAGAGGTTGTTACTAGTAGTAACTTGGTGGTTACGTTTTTTGCATAAATAATACCAATGCTATTCTCTTGGATAGCCTGGCAAATCACGAGGATGTTTCGAAAAGATATCATGAAAATCTCCCGGTACCCTACGAGCTGTTATGATCTGTCCCAAATCTTTTTTCTTCAACAAGTTATTTGCCATCACAAACTTTGTAGGACGAAACATGTATCCAATAGGCAAAGGGCTGTATATTGGCTCCATTATCGGCAACAAAAGAAAAAAAAAAAACGTCGTCACTCTCACTCGTGAATCAGAATGACTGAAACTTGTTTGTAATGATCGGATGAATAAAAAATACTTGATCTCTTGAGCTATACTATTTATAGATTACTTCTTACTTAATGTAATCTTAGAATGATTTTAATTTGAAAACGAAATAAGGAAAACTAAACGAGAGACTGTTTTCTATTTCTTAATGTAAATTCTAGAAGATTTCCAAAAACTAAATAAGGAAACTATTGTCCTAATCCTAACTAAACTCAAACTCTTCGTTCAAAAAAAAAAAAACTCTTCGTTCAAACTCAAACTCGTTTTACTTTTCATTGTTTCCGTTTTTAACGAGGCTATTTATTATTATTCCCTTCCTTTCATAACATAGGATGTTTAGAGAAGTATTTTTGTTCTATAATATAGGATATTTCTAACTTTCTATGTAACTTTTAGATTAATTTTATATTTTATATTATGCAGTATTGTTTATGATTGGCTAAATTTTATAAATGTAACTATTTCTTAATATGCGTGTTTTGCCTTAAAACATCTTATATTTTGAAACAGAGGGAGTATTATTAGCACTATATATTTCCATTTATTTTAATTGCTTTTTACAAACACTAAACCATTATTTCCTTTTATATAAAATCATTTTGTTTGCTTTAACATAACTTATTTGATGGATTTTGTAAACAACAAATCAATTTCTAGTTATCTGCTTACCAAATCTTAATTTATATAATAATTTTATTCTTAATTATCTCTCTTTTAAATATTTTAATATGACTATCTAATCTACTCATGTTTTGAGTGGAAAGTGAAAATGTGTAACCAAAGCAGATATATATGCAATGTAGCTCTCTTTTTGTAATTTCAGGAAATAATTCAAAATCTTTAATAATCAAACACTGTAGAAAACGTATACATATATGATATATAGATGCAGTTTTGGCTTGTAAACAAACTTTAATTCTTTAAAGGCTATATTTTAAGAGACAATGTCAAATCTTATGCATCAGTTTTAAAATGATCCAAATCTTCTTTGTGTTGTTGTACTCTACGAGTAAAACTTGTAGTCTTTAGCTTGAATAACGATCGTCCTCAGTCCTCCGATCGGCGATAGAACCATCAAGAAAATGCCAAATACAATGCATATCTGAATTGAAACAAAGAACAGTTATATCCTTAGAAACTCAACCACTAGCTTCAATCAGCCAAAACACACGTTCTCAAGCAAATACAAGAAAATATTTATCATGTAGACTGTGTAATTGTGTTGTTTGGTACTTACCCAGTTAGTCCACCAAGAAAAGCTGTATCTTCTTGGTTTGTATATTTTAAGCCATATTACGCAAGGAAGCTTTTTGGCAAAATAAAAAAGACAAATAATACAAATGTATCAATTAGTCTTGTTTATTAAAACTTAAAACTCAAAACATATGAAAAATGTTTTTAGAGTAATGACAGGCTTACGAAGTATGTTGTTGGAGCAAACGCAAACCCACCAAAAAACGCCAATAGGCCGCCGAAAAATGGAAACGTCATACCAACGAACATAGTAGCGGCAAAGGGCTGAATCATAGTAATTTTGATTAATTCATAACTTGTGTATCAAGAAACTATATATATTACACACAATAATGTCTTACCAACGTAGAAATTGCGGACAACGAATCGAAGGAACCAATTCGGTCTGAAATTCATTTTCTTAACCAATAATGTCTCCATCATATCGAAAACCGGCATCGCATATATCT
>NC_025693.1:5325180-5336069 GCF_000633955.1 Camelina sativa
AAAATTACCTGGTAGCTACCAATGACATGGATCACAACAAACATGTTTGCGGTTGCGATTAACCAAACCGGTTTCTTGAGTGTTCCAAGAATGTTGTCGTCAACATCATTTCCGAACATCCAATAACCGATAAGTGCGACCGGAAAATAACAGAGTGCGACGACAATATAAGCAACGACGACTCCTTTCCACATTGGTCCTTTCGAAGGCTTATCAGGCGTCGATGGGATCGTGGCTTGGATTTCTAAGACAACATTATGGCCTGCATATGCAAACGCTACTTCGCCTAACCCGCTGAAGAAGTTGAATACAGTTCCTGCTGCGGATTTCGCTTTGTAACCGTATTCAACATTTTCTTGAACACCTTTAGCAGCAGAGGCTGACCATGCAATTGTGGAGTAGCTAGAAACACCAAAATGGAATAATAATAAAAAGATTGGATCCTGTTCATTTAATTCATGACATCGGATTTACTTTTCCAACTCAAATTAATTTTCAGTTGAGAAATCTGTTTAGGTACCTGAGGGACATAACCGCGGCAGCGAGAGAAACGCCGGATATGGAGTTGAAGTTAGGGAGATGAGAAAGGACGAAATGTACGGATGCAAAAATCATAATGAAGTAAGTGAGTTTGATTGGTTTACAGTCCTCGCATACGAGTTCATGAAATTTCTTTAGAGATTTGCCTCCTGTGACCATATAAACGATGCAAACGCCAACTTCCACGATCAGCTGTTGCGGCACGACTATGTAGAGTCCAAGCTTTTCGCCAAACGCATGTTGTCCAAGTTCGTGGTAGCAGTCAAAACGCTGCATCTCCACCATTTGCCATAGTGTGTATAGTGTTATGATCCATGACAATACCAGAATTACAACACCCGGTCCCCTGTAAACCGGTCAATTTATTTAGCCTAAGACCGAATTAGTCAGTGGTTAATTGCATATTATATTCCTCTATTATCAAAATAATTATATCTGGAATATATTTGAAACTAGAAATTATTAGTAGGGTAAATACATCATTGACACTTATTATATTTCTGGTAATATTCAGTAAATTATCCATATTGAAAATTTTGTCATGCTTTTTACTAAAAAAATTGATGTAGAACAATTTTTAGTTGTAAATTCATCATATCTCATAATTTATCACATGAACCTTTTCTTACCTAGACACAAAACATTTTTATTTTCTACTAATATGGCTGGGAACTAGATTAAGTTGGTTTGGTTACGGTTCAATTTGGTTAGTCTGTTTCAAATATTGACAACCAAACTCTAAGCAAAGTGATTCGATTTGATTTGGTTTGGTTTAACTTCGATTTGGTTCAAATGGGTTCGGTTTAAACGTCATCGCGCGCTATAGAAAATCATTGCATCATTCAAACTCAAAGTTCTATTTTGTTGTGAGCTTAACTACTTTTTTGATTTACTGCATCAGTTAATTAAGGTTAGTTACAATACCAACCGAGCTGAGCCATGGCGTAAGGGAGGCTGAGGACACCGGCTCCAACCATGGCCGTGACATTGTGGAACGCAGAGTACCACCACTTCGCATTTCTCGATGACGTTATCGGGAGCCAGGCGTCGATTTCTTTTTCTCTTGCTGTTTTCTCATCCATCTGTTATATGAACACATCCATCAATACAACTATATTTGGGTATGAAATATATATTCGAAGGAGTAATTTTTGTAGTAATCCCAAAACAGAAACAGAAGAGTGGAAAACCAACATCTTTAGTGTGTGAATCTACATCAGGAGCTTGCTTTCCCATGGGGACACAGTATTAGAAAGAGTAGAAGAGGGAAAAGAGAGAGAGAGAGAGAGAGAGAGAGAGATAGAGAAGATACAAAAGAGCTTAACAAGTCTTCACAATGCTGAGGCAACCTTACTTATATACACAATCACACACACATATATATATATATATATAGCTAAATACGATGAGAGAAAGATACATATATATAGAGAGAGAGGTTTGTTTGACTTCTAAAACTATTTGTGGAGAAGTTTTATTATGTTCAATACGCCACAAAGAAAATTTAATATCTTACATGCACCCACCTTAAAAGAAAAAAAAAGATAAAGTATAAAAGTATGTGTTTATTCACACCACGATCAGATATATAATAAACATTCTTAGTTGTCGTTACACACATATATACATTTAAAAAAAGATTAATAAAATGAAGCACCAGAAACAAAAGAGATCACTTACATATTAATTGTACTTGAATCAAATTAATTAATATTATTGATAAAGACGATAGCGTGATTGGGCTATACATGTAACACCTCCTCACGCGAAAAAATATCCTATTCGATTCAAATATTATTGATTTGTAGATACAAGTAACAAAATCATATCCAAGCTAAGAAATTTTTTATAACGATGGTATCCGGTAAATGATTTAATAATAAAAAGATTTCTAAATCGTATATCAATACAGTATATATTATTTTCGTTCGGTTGATATTTTAACAAGTTTGAGTGAGTAATATAATCAGTGTTTTGAGTTCGGGAAGTTTGATAGATAGATAGATATGTGTACAAATGGCACGAACGAAGGACGACTTTTCAGAGAATGACCTGTCAACCGTTAGAAATACGACTGAAAATGTATATATATGAGTATGACTCAACTCAACATTTTCGTTACAATTAATTTACAAGCATACATTACAAATATCTTATTATATAAAGTTGGGTTTTGAAAGTTAACCATTAACAAGATTTTGACATGTGTCAAGTTATCAATCTGAGATTTTGACATGTGTAAAAGTCAATATTTAATAGAAGAGATTTAATATCAAAAATAAAATATTTTGTTTTAAAAAAATTAATAATGTAAAAAGATAATTATCAAAAATTACAGAGTTTATAAAAAATACAAAGTTTTTTAAAATAACTATAAGAAAATAATATATATATATATATATATATATTTTTTTTTCATAAAATTCAAATTTATAATATGATTTACTTATTTTGAATATGAAGTTATTAATTCTACAAAAAAATATAGAAAAGTGATTAAGAACAATATACAGTTAATTATTAACTCTAAATTTTGTAAATACTCATTTCTATATAAACATAGATCGTCTTATATTTAAATAATTTATTCAAAAACATTGTTTTCAACTTTGTTTAATCGAGAATTTTTTTTAATGGGAAGGTAAATTTTTCTTAATTTTTAAAAGCAAAATTTTCTCCTACTTTCTCCTTTTTCAGTTGGAAATAGGTAAGATTAATATGTTAACCCAAAAAAAAGATCAATATATGCGTCTTCCTTTCCTAATATAGTATTTTAAAATTTATTGTAGTATTTTTAGATTGTTTTATTTAATTTATATTTTCATCTTTGAATTATTTGGGATTCATATATTACCATGCTTATAATTTTCTATTGTTTATTTAATTATACCAAATTAATTTTCTTCTAATTTCACAACCTTGATTGGTTGGTCATAAACTCTTTTTTTTTTGCTAACATAATTGTTACCATTATTCATTCAATCCCAAAGAGAGATAACGAATAGAAGCTCATCAACCTAATGGATGGATAAAATAGGCTAATCAAACACAAGCGTACAACAAACATAGATAGATAAATTGGAAAAACATAAATCGTTGTTGATAGATCCATATGAGTTCAAAGACTCTGACACCCTGATTTGCAGAAAGTTTTTAAAGCCTCTTAGACATAACAAACCGGCCATCGAATATGGGTGGATCCACGGTCGGAAATAGATGTAGAACCCACTTAGGAAGGTGGGCCCATGGATTGAGAGTGGACATGGGCTCACTAAGCAAGGTGGCGGTTGAGGCGTTACAGAGGCAGGCTACATCATGGTGTGTCAAAGACACTTCCACAAATATATTGGAAAATTTAACATTAGTTACTATCAAAATATTTTGTAAAGTTAGAAAAAGATTTTTACTTTCATTGATTATCGGAGTAAGCCATTTTGAGATAGCAAAACATTTTCTCTCCACACAGGAGGAGGGCAGAGCCGAGGTTCTCTCTATGGTGGAGAAGGCTAGACACAAAGTTATCTCCCCAAGGAAGGAAGGTGGAGGAGGTTAGACGCAAGGTTATCTCCCCAGGGGGGAAGGTGGAGGAGGTTGGACGCAAGGTTATCTCCATGGTAGAGGAGGTTGGATGCAAAGTTCTCTCTATAAGGGATGAGTACGGAGCCGACGATTTTTCATTGTGATGATACATCATTGATTAATATATTATTTAATATATTTTTTATTCAAATTTTAGCCAACAATTTAAGTAATTAAAAACTATGCATAAGTGAAAGTAAAATAGTTGGCTTAATGTGTTCATATAGACATTTTCTAGCTGGTGATAAATAATATATTTGTAATATAGAGAGTATATTTTGGTGTAGAAAACACACTTTTAATAGTAACATACATAATAGATTTGTAAATGGATATAAATTAGTGTATTATAACAAAAATAAAATTTATAAATAACATACAACAAATTTTAATATACTTTTGTTAAATTTAATTTAATTTATAAAATTTTAACCCCGCACATCGGGCGGGTCCTCATCTAGTATATATATATATATACGATATACATCTTTATTATTATAAATATTTAAAAGTCTTCATTTCGGTAATTTACAGAAAATTGTTGATGCCAACCCAATTTTATATGTCCTTAGATTTTATTGAAGTTGAGGAAAAGAATATTGTAGACACATATAACATTTTTGTCTTAGTAAAAACATCAAAAATAAATGGAAAATCTTAATCACCTAAAAAAAATCCCAAATATCCTCAAATCTCAATGCACAATAATGTCAAACTAATTCATCATTCAAAGTATCATTAATTGTATAATTTTATTCTATATCTAAATAGTCTCGTACGTCAACTTTTTTTAAATCAACACATCGTTTAGACTTTAGATTAAATATGTTTGATGCTGCCAAAACAAAAAGATTAAATACTTTTGATCTTTTTGTTTTCTAAGAAAGCCAACAAATAAACATAAGACTCCCACATCTATACGTTTGTGACGCATAACGTTTTATGATTTTCTATAAAAGACGTTTTATGAGTTTTTTTTTGTTATTATAAACTGAACAGAAAGGACATGAAAGATGGAGTCGTCTCTCTCTCAGGGCTATTTTCTGGGTGATTACCCTCTACAGTCACCCTTCCTAACTTCTCCGATTGTTGTTGCGATCAGGAGTTCTTTTCCGGCCATAAGTATCACTGTCTTTTGGATTGATACTTCTGTTAGCGGTTATTTTCTGTCAATTCCTTTTGACAGTTTTTGGTCTCCTTCTTTTGGGGGTAGTAACCGCCAACGAAAACCGCCATGGATACCCTATATATCCTTCAGTTCCCCTCGCTCTTTCAACTTTCTTCATCGATTTTCATCACTTTTCTCACCCCCTTTCCAAACAATGAGTGATTATCTTAGGAAATCTATCCAAGATCTCGATCTGGGGATTGAGGATCTTCCGGCAGTTCTTCCCCCGGAATTCACTGCTCGCGCTGCTGATATCAATCGATTTTCGTTAGTGGTGACACCGGTGAATCCTAGGAAGCAGAATCTCTGTGCTCTAATACGACAGATGCCTCGAGTCTGGGGTTTGGCGGATGATTGTGTTGGGCGTTTAATTGATGGAGGCCGAGTCCAATTCTGCTTTCAAACAGAGGAATCCATGAACCTGGTTCTGCGTCGAGGGCCATGGTCCTTCAATGATTGGATGCTGTCTACTCACAGATGGTATCCCAACATCAGTGCGACTGAAATGAACATCATCCCTTTCTGGGTGCAGATACAAGGTATTCCTACACTCTATTTAACGAACGCTATGGTTAGATGGGTAGGGAACAGGCTTGGCTTAGTTAAGGAAGTAGACTATGATGAAAATGTTGCCCAAATAGGAGCAGTTCGTGTACGGATTGATTGGAATTTAGAGAACCCTTTGCGGTTTCAAAAGAATATTCAATTCATAGTGGGTGAGAACACGGTTATCAAATACCGTTATGAGAAGTTGAGAAACTTCTGTAAAAAGTGCGGATCTTTGAAACATGATGCTAAGGAATGTCCCTTACATTTTGATGTGGATGGTGATACGGATCCGGAGGAGCCTGACAATGATCATGATGATGACATCAATCTTGATGGTCAGAACAACATGTCTGACGCCCAAACTCTTGAAACTGTAGATCCCGCGAATTTCATTCCAGGATTACAGATGCCTCCTCCACCACCACCAATAGCGCAACATGAGGGTCAATCTGATTCCCTCTCTACTTTACCGAGTCTTTTTGAGGATCCCGACTTAACTGCTGAAAGACTGCGCTATCTTCAGGCTAAATATGCTGGCAAAGGAGTTCAGAACCAAATCCAAGGACATCTCTATGAGGATAACAGTGATAATGCATTGTCAGAATTTGTCTTCAGGAAACGAAAAAGAGTAAGTTTTGAGAGCGAGTTTAACAAAGCTGAAGCAGCAGAGGAGAAGGCGGTCCTGTGCCAACTCCACAAAAGAGACAAACCAACGGTTTCAGTTGGTTCATGTTCGATCACCAATGGATTCGACGGAGGCGCGGGGGGCCCGGTACCCCCATTCGATCCAATATGAGAGTGCTCTCATGGAACTGCCAAGGCATAGGCCATCTTTAACAAAATCTCGCTTACGGCGTCTATGTCTTTTTACTAAGTGTGATGTTCTTTTCCTTTCTGAAACTCTAAATAGATGTGATGTATTATCTAGACTTATGTATGACTTAGGTTTCTCAAACTTAATAACTGTACCCCCTCAAGGAAGGAGTGGTGGTCTTGCTTTGATGTGGAAAAGTCATGTGTCTCTCACCCTAATTTCAAAAGATGAGAGACTCATTGACGCCTCTGTAACTATAAATAATACCAGTTTCCACTTGTCTTGTGTGTATGGTCATCCTTCACAGAGTGAACGTTACCAATTTTGGAACAGACTAAAAGAGCTTTCAACAACTCGCTTAAGTACCTGGATACTAATGGGGGATTTTAATGAAATCATTTCAAATGATGAAAAATTAGGTGGACCAGCTAGAGAGGAGTGGACCTTCAGAGATTTTCGAGAGATGATCTCCGTTTGTGATATTTTAGATGTGCGAACACAAGGTAACATATTTTCTTGGACGGGTGAGCGACACTCACACACGATTCATTGCTGTCTTGATTGAGCGATGATTAACTCATCCGGCCGTGCACATTTTCCAAATGCTGAACTTGAATTTTTGGATTATACTGGCTCAGATCACAAGCCTATACTTCTGCATTTAAATGAAAAACAGCCACAACGCCGAAGAACTTTTTATTTCGATAAACGACTATGTGACATCCCATCTTTCAACTCGGTTGTCAAACGAGGTTGGTCAATGGAAAATGATAACTTGGATATTCCAATCACTCAAAGAATCTCAAATTGCAGACAAGCTATGGCAAAGTTAAAACATCAGTCTTCTTTAAATGCTGAGAAGAGAATAAAAAGTCTGCAACATAAATTAAACTTGGCGATGGAGAGCACAACTAGACAAGCGCGACAACAAATACCTTTATTACAGGAACTTTTGACAAAAGCTTACAGTGATGAAGAAAAACATTGGCAACAAAAGAGTCGCAATCAATGGATGGCTGAAGGAGATAGAAACACACAGTTCTTTCATGCATCTGCAAAGTCGAGATATGCAAAAAACAGAATGATTTCAATCCTTGATTCTTATGGAAACCAACATCGAGGAGACAAAGCGATAGGTGAGCAAGCGCAAGAGTTCTTTACTCAAGTTTACTCATCAAATGATCACCATGTCAATCCTGAGGTTTTCGCGGATTTTACCCCATCTGTTACTACTGCGATTAATGATAGCCTTACGAGAGACTTTAGTGATAAAGAAATATATGATGCAATTAGTCTAATAGGAGATGATATAGCTCCTGGTCCTGATGGACTAACAACACGCTTTTATAAACAGTGTTGGGACACAGTAGGTCCGCATGTCATACATGAAGTGAAAACTTTCTTTCGAACAGCAACAATGAAGCCGAGTATCAATCATACAAATATTTGTATGATCCCGAAGATTGATAATCCAACAACACTTTCCGACTATCGACCAATAGCACTTTGCAATGTTCTATATAAAATAATTTCAAAGTGTCTGGTCCAGCGTTTAAAACCTCATCTCAATGGAATTGTTTCGGAATCACAAGCTGCTTTCATACCAGGGCGCATAATACAGGACAATGTCATGATCGCTCATGAACTGATGCATTCTTTGAAAACTCGGAAAAGAGTATCACAGACCTATATGGCAGTAAAGACAGATGTAAGTAAAGCATACGATCGTGTGGAATGGAGTTTCTTACAAACAACTCTGCAGCTATTTGGATTTTGTGATCAATGGATCGCTTGGATAATGGCAACTGTTAAGTCCGTTAACTACTCTGTACTGATAAATGGGGTTCCATATGGCAATATTCGACCAGAACGAGGCATAAGGCAGGGAGATCCTCTCTCACCATACCTCTTTATACTCTGCTCTGACATTTTAAGCCATTTAATCACTTCAAGTGCAAAGGATGGAGATATAAAAGGAATAAAGATAGGAAATGGTGTGCCAAGAATTACACATCTACAGTTTGCGGATGACTCCTTATTTTTCTGTCAGGCCAATAGACGAATTTGTCAAGCTTTACGAGATGCCTTTGATGTTTATGAATATTACTCAGGCCAACAAATAAATCCGTTGAAATCAATCATCACCTTTGGATCTCGAGTATACGGTGCAACTCAAAATAGATTAAAGCTTTTACTCAACATACCAAACCATGGTGGAGGGGGAAAATATTTAGGACTTCCTGAACAATTTGGGAGAAAAAAGAAGGAAATGTTTACTTACATCATTGATAGAGTGCGAAAGAGAACAACTCACTGGAGTGCAAAATCATTATCTCCTGCTGGGAAAGAGATAATGATGAAATCAGTTGCAGTCTCCATGCCTGTTTATGCCATGTCGTGCTTTAAATTACCAAAAGGGGTGACTTCAGAGATAGAAACTTTACTAATGAACTACTGGTGGGAACGAAAAGCCAACCAACGAGGTATACCTTGGATCTCATGGAACAGACTAAAATATCCTAAAAAGGAAGGTGGACTAGGATTCAGAGATCTTGAAAAGTTCAATGATGCTCTGTTAGCCAAACAAGCTTGGAGACTACTAAAATACCCTAATTCTCTCTTTGCTAGAGTCATGAAGGCACGTTATTATCCTGATGATCTGCTTTTGGATGCAAAAGTTCACAAAAAACAATCTTATGGATGGTCTTCATTATTACATGGCCTGGACTTGATAAAAAAAGGAACTCGTTTCTTGATTGGAAATGGTAAGAAAATCCGTTTGGGTAGAGACAATGTTTTGGAGGGAACACCACCGCAAGTAGTAAGAACACTCGATCCAAATTGCAACCTAACATTGGATGTGTTGATTAAAAAGACGGGAGAATGCCGTGCGTGGGACACACAACAGATTGACAACATTGTAAACCAAACAGATTGTATTGAACTCAAAAAAGTATATATATCTCAAGTTGAAACGGAGGACAAAATAATATGGAGTTATACACTCTCTGGAGATTACACAGTGAAATCTGGTTACTGGTTTCTAACTCATAACCCTCTAGATTCAACCCCTGCGCCAACCATACCTCATGGCTCGATTAATCTGAAAAACAGGATTTGGAAATTAGAAATTTTACCAAAGATAAAACACTTCTTATGGCGAGTTCTCTCTAGGGCTTTACCCACAACAACTCGTCTACGTACTAGAGGTATGAGCATCCCTTCTATCTGTTCGAGATGCAACCGAGAGGACGAAACTATAATTCATGCATTGTTTACATGTCCTTTTGCACAAATGGTTTGGCGGATGTCGGGTATTTCCCTGCAATCCACAAATGGAATGCAAATGGATGCAGAACTCTCTATTCAAACCTTTCTTGATATTCAACCACATGACAACAACATTTATGATTGTCTCTTACCTTTCTGGATAATGCGGAGGATATGGAAAGCTAGGAACTCAATGGTCTTCGATGGTCTTCGGGAAAGTCCCACAATCACGATTTTAAAAGCTCAAAGTGAAACAAAAGACTGGATTAATAATCCTTTACTTTCAGGACGTGACATTCGTACAAATACGACTCATTCACACACCTGGTCACCACCTAACTTTCCAATGCTAAAATGTAATTTTGACGCTGCTTTTAATAGCCAAAATCATGAAACTATGGGTGGTTGGATAATTAGGAATTATCAGGGAGACTCCTTAGTT
The DNA here is from genome assembly GCF_000633955.1 of Camelina sativa. NCBI lineage: Eukaryota > Viridiplantae > Streptophyta > Magnoliopsida > Brassicales > Brassicaceae > Camelina > Camelina sativa. The sequence continues at coordinate 5,335,543 of NC_025693.1, forward strand.
TGGGGAGCTTCAAGACTGCTACCTTCAGGTTCGGCCTTAGAAGCAGAGGCAAAAGCTTTTTTACTGGCTCTACAACATGCTTGGATTAGAGGGTACACTTCACTGATATTTGAAGGGGACTGTGAAACACTGACTAAGCTAGTAAATGGACAGCAGGAAAATATTGCTCTCTCAAATTTACTAAGAGACATTCAATTTTGGAGATCAAAATTTCAATTAAGTGAATGTAATTTTATAAGAAGATCATGTAATTCATTGGCTAAATTTGGTTGTCAAGATGTTGATTATTATGTTGAATCTGTAACAAAGCCTTTTTGGCTGTTACAACAGCTTTGTAATTCTTCAAATTAATTCAATAAATTTCTTTTGAGAAAAAAAAAAAATAAACTGAACAGAAAAAGACCTTAATCAATAGTAATACAGTATATTATTGGATATTGATATGTGCCTATTGGAGAGAACGAAGATAAGCAAGCACAATAACCAAACTCCAAGTCAACTCCATATAGATAGTTACTATTTTAATA
>NC_025693.1:5336450-5343457 GCF_000633955.1 Camelina sativa
TATATATATATATATATATATATATATATATATATATATATATAGTTTTCTCTAACAAAGACAAAAAGAATGTGTAATCAAATTTGGTATTTTGCTTGATTTACCGTACTTATTTAGATGATGTTAATTAAAAGTCAAAAAAGTTGAAAGAACGATACCAAGGGATTAATATTTCTTTTTTTTTTAATTGTCGAACCGTTTAAATGTGTTTCGTATGATACAATTTATCAGAATAATCCCATTGATTATATATTGGTGAGGACGTTTTGTGTTTCATTAAAATACACTAACTATAATATAAGCAAAAAGTTCAATTATTATTTTTTGGTGAAAACGGTTTGTATTTTATGATAACACAAATTGTTAATATATATATGTGTGTATATATATATATATATATACACATAACAAATAACAAATACCCAAATTTCAAGCACATTAAATAACAAACACATAAATTATTAATATCATAAATCGTTGGTCTTTTCATTTGATTTTTGTTTTGTTTTGTTTTGTTTTGTTTTTGGCCAAAAAAAAATAAATAACGCGTTGCAAACCTATCTTCGTAGACCCATCTTAAACTATAATTGGGCCCTTGGCAAAATTAAAAAAAAGAAACAAAAATCTTCTAATAATTTTTTTTTCTTTGCAAAATTTGGGCATTTTTGCCTAAAGGAATTTTTCAAAATTGTTAATGGACCATTCGCATTTGCCTATAGGTAGAAACGGGCTTGTATCTTCTTAATCTCTTCCGTCGCTTATCAGTCTCTATTATGACAATTTTTGCATCATTCTACGGGATGATGAAACATCATTTTATTAGATGCTACAAGTTTTTTTGATATAATATAATAAAAAGGTTTAATTACTTTTTTTTTTCTTTTCTTGTGAGAATGGTTTGTATGTTTTTATGACAACTAGTCTAGTAGCAGTTGAACCAAAAATATAAAAAAGAGTCTAATTAGCAAACTCAGTTGACACTAATTACACATCGTGGTTATCATTTTACTCTTTGTTTTCTACCAAACTTAGGCATGTAATGTTATTTATAAATTCAAAAAAAAATACTCACTAGTAATTAATTTTTGTTTCAAAGTTAATTTGAATGTGCAGAATCGATCATCATAGTCAAATTGTAATTGTGCTTTGCTCATTTTGTTTTTTTCCCATTGTTTTCTATATTTATTTTACTTCCTCCCAAATATTCATGGAATTAATAGTGGGCCATAGTAGTTAATAAAATGGGCTTTTAAGAAAAGCCCATATCCACTAATTGTCGGCAAAATAAAATAAAAAAATAACCCTCTCTTCCAAGTTCCAAATCATTTCATAAACCCTAACAAACCCCCAAAATCTCTTGTTTCTCAATTTCTTCCGATTCGAAGCTTTTTTTTTCTTTCGGGTGGTGGTGAACAAAAATGGCAAATCAACAAGCAGCGATATCGTTACTGACGAAGTTGGGGAAGGCGGCGTTCGGGATAGGTGTGGCGGCGACGGCACTGAACAATTCGCTGTACACGGTTGATGGTGGCGAGAGAGCTGTGTTGTTCGATAGGTTCAGGGGAGTGATGGATGAGACTGTCGGTGAAGGGACTCATTTCTTGATCCCTTGGCTTCAGAAGCCTCACATCTACGATATCCGTACGAAACCTCACACTTTCTCCTCCAAATCTGGTACCAAGGATCTTCAGATGGTCAATCTCACCCTTCGTGTTCTCTTTCGCCCTGAGGTACTACTACACTCTGATTGATTCTTCCTGTGAAATTAATTTTAACATCCGTATGGGTTTAGATCAGGTTAATAAAAATCCCTAGTATGGATCAGGTATTCGATTTTAGCAAATGATTTCTCGATACTAGTGTGTTTGATTTCGTGGACAAGATCTAGGGGTTTAGGGATTAATCCGTATGCATATTTTGGTTTCTTGGATGATGTTATGTTACTCATATATATATATATATATATATATATATAGAAGAAGCTTTTGGTGATTCAGAACTTTAAGAGTGGGTGGTAATGTGGTTTGTTCATTGTGAAGGTTTCAGGTCTGCCGAAAATTTTCCAAACATTGGGTCTAGAATATGAGGAGAAGGTACTTCCATCAATTGGAAATGAGGTCTTGAAAGCTGTGGTGGCTACGTTCAATGCTGATCAGCTTCTCACTGAGCGTCCTCAAGTATCAGCACTAGTTCGTGATGCTCTTGTCAAGCGTGCCAGGGAATTCAACATTGAGCTCGACGACATAGCTATCACGCACTTATCGTACGGTGCAGAGTTCTCGAGGGCTGTTGAGGCGAAGCAAGTGGCTCAACAGGAGGCGGAAAGGTCAAAGTTTGTGGTGATGAAGGCTGATCAAGAAAGGAGAGCTGCGGTTATAAGAGCTGAAGGTGAGAGTGAAGCTGCTCAGTTGATTTCAGATGCAACAGCTAAAGCAGGAATGGGACTAATCGAGCTTCGGAGGATTGAGGCTTCAAGGGAGGTTGCAGCTACACTGGCTAGGTCTCCGAACGTGGCTTACTTACCTGGTGGACAAAGCATGCTCTTTTCCCTTAATGCTGGTCGTTGAGCTTGCTCTAACATTGGTATGCTATTTCCAACTCCTTTACTGAAAAGAAAATGGATTTGGACTGGGATACTTAACTCCCATGAACTTGGGCGGCATTCACTTTATTAGTTTTGGTTGAACTAAGAGTGGATGGTTTGCTTAATTGTATTCATGATTGCTATTCTAGGATTCGTCTGGCTTACTTGTTTGGCCTCGTTGTATTGGCAGGTTGGGAAAAAACGATGGACCGGAGTTGTGTGAAGTTGATTAACGTTGTTGCTCAATGTGACTATTATTGAGCCGTTAGATTTTTATATCTTTTCTAACTCTTTGAGATAAAAAGTTTATTATATTAAATTTATCGATTCTCTCATTTCTACGCTAATATTCTCAATATGAGTAGATCTCCTAGCTTATTCGGTAACATGAGTAAAGTTTTTACTTCAACCTTTTTTTATATTTTCTGTTATTTAAATAATTTTTAAATATCAGTCATGAATGATGATGATTACAAAAAACCGATTAATGCACGTATGTATGATAACTGTAATTCGAAGTTAGCAACCAACACAAGAATTTGCCGCCAGTTATGATTTACTTTTAATAAAAAACAAACGAATGTTTGGTATCTCTTTTGCAATTCCTATTTCGCCGTCTCCAACACAGTTAAACTAAACTGACTATTGGTGTAGTTTGGGAGTCTTGAACCTGGGTTACAGAGTAAATTACTGAAGAAAACAAACTTTGCTACAAGAACTTCAGTACTTTAAATTTGAAAAAGTTTTATATCAATATTTTACCCAGATCACTTGACCTCGCTGACCTCTATGTGGGTATGCCGTTGGTTTCAAGATGGATGTCGATCGATACCAACAAATTATAGTTCGGTCGATTTGTTTTAAATAGCCGAACTGAAACGATTTGGTTAGGAGAAACTCTAAACCATGTTATTTAAAGGAAAAGTTGATTTGAAGGTTTTATAGTCGTTCTTTGTCGTTCCGAGAAAGAAAAGAAGAGTGAAAAGGTTTTCTGTGAGTTTTGGAGAAGTCCATTGCTTGTTCTTGAGAGATTGGTCCCTGTGGGTGGAAATCTCAGGCTAAAGACGCAGTAGGAGCTTGCTAGGAGGCTGTTTACGTGGTTGTAGACTATAAAACTCTTTCGTTCAAAAGTGAGTGCATGACCATTACTTATCTAAGCTAAGATCTCTATTTTCTATGATTCTATGAGTTGTTTGATTGATTTCTTTGGGTGTTTGTGTGTTTTCTCGTGATTCCTGTGGCTTGGTTTCACTCCAGGGAATGCCTTGGACGCGTGTGAGGTGTTTGGAGGCAGAAATCAGAGTTGGAGATTGAAGGAGATCGATGCTCGACATTGGTGTCAGTCGACACCAAGGCAAGGACAGAGCGAGGGATTTGGCAAGTGTTGGTCGACACCATGTGGAGGTGTCAGTCGACACTGCTAGGATTTTGGGGATGTCGAGTAGGTGTCGTTGACACCAGTTGGGTGTCAGTTAACACCTTGTGACCAGTTTTGGTCGACACCCGCTGGTGTCTATCGACACCATCCTCAACAAGCGGCTGATGCTTTGTTTCCATCGTGTATTGCTTGATTTGTTGTTGTTTGTTGATTGTGGCAATGTAGATCTTATTGCTTGTGTGTATAGCTCAGTAGATGAGAGGATTGTCTCACTGAGTATTTTTGATGATATTCATGCATCTCAATTGTTGTTTGTGGTGCAGGTAAAGGCAAAGTGTGATCGTGGAATCAAGGCGATGAAGAAGAGGATGTTCTAATGGCTTGTCTGGTTAATGTGTGGCTTCTGTTAGGTTGATATTCACTCATACTTAGCCTTTGCTTGCCCTCAAACAAATCAAGAACTTAATTTGTGGAAAAGGTTTGAAAACGCGGAAACTCTTTTTCTTTTTAAAGTAATGCCGTGATCATCGAAACCATAAACCATATGCTTAGGAAAAAAATCCAAATTGAGCCACCATGTACTTCTCCGTAGACATTCGTAGCATCCCAAATTCGAACAAGATTTCACAACTTCCTCCATTAAGCCTTCATCGCTGGGACCTATCCAGTTGATCAATGTCAAGAACCTTCTAGACTCATTTTCGTACAATACAATAACAAGCAAGACAATATCTTTACAATTTGTTGTACTCCTTTTTCTCCCCAGACTTATTCTATTCTTATCTTCCTTTGAGCTTTGTTTTATTATTATTACTAGGTTTTGAATCCAGGTTACGCGTGGGTTTACTTAATATATTTTGGTAAAAATGATATGCGATTGATGAAAATTATGATATATTATCTTATAAAAAAATTAAATTACTATTAATGCAAAAAGTTCATTCATATACCTAGTTTTAAAAATTATAAATAGAAACTATAAGCTCCTAAAACTGGTGTTGGTATAGTTAGAAGCTATAGCTATAGCTAAATAAAAATTATAAATAGAAGCTATAAGCTATAAGCTAAATTAGAAGTTCATTCAATTAAACTGGTGTTGGTGATAACATACATCTAATAAATAACAAAAAACAAAATCAAAATTTTCAGACTATAATTTTTGTGATTTTTTTGAGTAATAACTCTTTTCCAATATTTACTTTCAAACATGCTAAGGATTCTGCCATCGCACATGAAGCATTAAATCCCTTTGCAGTGAAATTTTTTCTTGTGTTAAATTCTCAATATGCTACTAATGAAAAAGGAAACCGCGTGGCTCAGAAATTTTATAGGACCAATGCAATAGAAAGAGTGAAAGCAATGAAAGCTAACATCCTTAATTATAATCAAAGTAAGAAGATTATTATATTTAAGGACCAATGCAAGACAAAGTAAGAAGATTATTATTCACCAAAAAGGTTTCAGCTCAAACTGAGATTGTTTGCCCAACCCACAATACAACTTGTCAATTGTCATTGTTCATTCCATATATACAAAGCCTCCATAACAACCCTCAAATAAAACACAAACTAACAATTCCATTAGCAATTTCACCGTTGATTATGGAGCTTATACTACCACGAGTCTCTCCACAAATTTTCAGCTTGATCGAACATCCTTACAACCTCATTAAGATGCCCTCAATAACTCATCTTGGAACTGTTCATGTTCCATACTTAACAAAAATTGCACCACTCCAGCTGTTTCTTCTGCAGGAAGTAACACGGATAATTCCTTGAGTTTAATACCTATTGAGGCTCTGTCAGTTTCTATGCAATCCTGGCTTGTCGGATATAACACCGATATATTTAACTTTCCTGGAAGACATCAGATACGGCGCCGGAGATCCCCCAAAGTTGGCTACTCAACATAGCCTTTTTTATCTCCATCTTCCTTTCACTTTCTTTCTCTTCTTCCCCTTTCCCTTCTCAGATCTGACCTGTCTTGGCTCCTCCAACACCATCAAGACTTACCACAACCACGACATGAGCCACAGTCCCACCAATGGCTTTCACCACCTCCGCTCCGTCTCTCTATCTCCTAACCAAGGAGCATAATAGTCCTTGCCCTCAGCTCACGTCTCTCTCTGCTAATCCATGTCCTTTGTTTCTCTGCATTCGATGGAGTCTGATGGAGAACTCACGACGGTGATACAAACTCAAAATAACGGCAACAACGCAACATACAACAACGGTTCAAGCTCCCATACGTCACGAAGGAGACAATTTCAATGACTCTCTGCCACATAATCTCAAGTTACAAAGAGTTAGGGTTTGAGATTCTCTCCCCCCCCTTGCTTTTCCATGACGAGAATTTATATACTGCAAACATGAGACAATTTTTATAAAAAAGTTATGTTAACATAAATTTTTATGCTGAAATACTTATATTAATAAAAAATATATGAAAAGAAGAAAAAGTTAAATACTAATCCATGTTAATTTTTTTTTTTTTTTTCATAAATAAATGGAACACTAACATATAATTTAGATTCATTATTAGATTTGACATTTATATTGATACAATGTTATTATCAACATAAAAAAGGTAGAGAAAACTTCCTTGATTGTATTAGAGATACGAATGGAAATTAAGACAAATATAGAATTATGTTTTGATCGTTTTGGTGAATATGTACATACCAAAAAACAAAATGAAATTTAACATTTAATAAATAGCCGGCGCGGCTTAATTATTTATTTTTTATAAATAACTTGCGCAGCTTAATTATTATATCAACGCCAATTGGTAAAATTTTCTTAAGATGTGGCCCGTTCATATAGGATTTTAAATAACAAAAATCTCTTAAATTGGGAACATTTACAAAAATATTTATGTCTTTCTTTTATGGTTACATAGAGTAAGGAAAGAAGTAAATTTTGACTTTTACCAAATGTTAATGCTGACATGGAGGTTGACATGGAGTAATGCGATATGTTGTTTAAAATCCTATGTGGACAGTTTTAGGAGCTTATACTATAGACTTTTTTTTTTTTTTTTTTTTTT
>NC_025693.1:5343702-5346036 GCF_000633955.1 Camelina sativa
TTTTTTTTTTTTTTTTTTTTTTTTTTTTTTTTTTTTTTTTTTTTTTTTTTTTTTTTTTTTTTATCAAAGGATTAGTCATCGGTAATTACCTACCCCTCGCTTCCGAGCTTTGTGTGATCATTTGACTCAAGAGTAGAATAATGGGGTCACAGGTAATTTGACTCAAGCCCTATGAACATCAATCTCGTTGATGAGGGAAAAAGAAGAGCGCATAAATTAGCTCAGGCTTTGGTGGATTCTATTGGAAATTTGGATGTCTCTGGTTTACTGGTCAACCTTTGGATTTTTTATTAATCGGATTCTGGACTCAAACTGCAGCATTAATCAACCAAAGCAGTACACTAAAAAGAAAAATCATAGTTCCCAACAAAAATTTTTGACTCAATAAAACAATTTTTGGACTGACTCTCAAAAACAAAAATGTAATTAGTAACTGCCTCTGCCAGAATTAAAGAACATTGTCCCCAATGTTATCAAGCCTGAGATTGGGGAAGAAAAAAAAACATGAATAAGTATTAAAATTATGAACAAAAACGTGTTACCAATCCGAATGTTCTGTGTCGACCGATGCAACAGCTGCATCAGTCGATGCACTCTGCAGATGCAGAGAGTTCAAACAAAATCCTAAGTTAGCTGCAATTAAAATTGTGTTTCTCACATTCCTTGGATAGTAGCACTGCCAAGAATCACTCAAACACAAGATTAAATGAAACATGATAGATAGAAGTTCATAATTCAACACTAATTCAAACTGACTCAAAGTAGAAAAGAAAAACCTATGAGTGGGTTACCTCCAACTAAGCACTTGTTTTCAGTCATTAGCTTGATTGTGTTGGAGCTCAGGCGTCCGGTGGATCAGTACATGACAGTGAATGCTTTGAGAATAATGTCTCATCATCCAAAGGGGTGTATAGGCAATACACGAATGAGGTCTACCAAGGACATGAATAACAAGACCATGGCAGGACTAATGGACGGTTTGCTTCTTTTATGTCTTGCAAAATCAACAAAAAAAAAATAAGCGCTCTACGATAATCTCATAGCTTGGTTAATTGTAAAACAGTTTTAATACCTTTGAAAGTCTTATTGATGATAAACGAAGGTTTGGGTAAAGGAGATACATACCTTTTCTTTACCTGCGGACTCTAGAGTGTGGAATTGTGAGATTTCAGCTTCACAATCGGTCTAGGATTTTCTGCTAAGGAAACAACTCGAGATTCTTTGGTTTTAACCAAGTCCACGTTGATTTGTGAAGGTGTGTCGATCGATGCAACAGCTGCATCGATCGATGCACAGCCTAATGCTCGTGTCTTCACATCTTCTTTGCAGCTTATCTCAGTAATCCTTGTTACCAGTACAAAAACATCATTATCTTAGCGCTTGTCATCAATCAGAATCTCATCACGGTCTCTGGTTTTTATTAGATGTTCTCCACTCCAATCCTCAAGATTAACAGCTTGCTTGCTCATTTCCTCACTAGCTCCCAAATCATTGATATACCCAGCAGTAATGTCTTCAACAAGCTCATTGATTTGATCATTATTAGGGCGAATGTCCACAGAGAATGTCTGACCAATAGTAGGAGCCCTCCTTAGTTTTTCCATGTCAAAGTTCATAACCAAATTATCCACATTCAAGGCTATGTGTCCCTTCTTCACATGTATGATGGCCCTAGCTGTAGCCAAGAAATATTGTTCTAAGATGACTGGATCACTAGGCTCTTTTTCATACTTCAACACCACAAAGTCAGTAGGAATCATGCAACCTCCAATCTTGATTGGAATATCCTCTAACACACCTTTGGGAATCCTACGGGACCGATCAGCTAAGATAAGAGAGATATTAGTTGGCTTGAAATCTATAATACTAAGTCTCACATCAACAGAATATGGCATCAAGTTGATACTAGAACCGAGATCACAAAGTGAGTAGAGCAATCAAGTACGAAGCTTCCGAAATCTGGTAATTTCTCTACAATCCTACTCTGAATCATCGCACTCACTTTCTTAGAGACACCACTTCCTGCTTTGTCTCCTTGTTTCTCTATGGAGGCTAGTTCAACATAATCGCACTGACATCCTTTGTAAGCAATACTCCTTCTTCAGGGCTCAAACAATTTGATACCATTCTCTTAACATAGCACTTACGTGGCGGTGAAAGCTTTATTGCATCTAGTAAAGGTAACTAAATCATTACCTTATCCATCATTGCCTTGCATATAGCTTCCTCATGCTCCTGCTTAGACCTCCTAGGGTTTGGAAAAGGGACCTTAGGTTTATAGGCTTGCTTTGAATCAGATGGGTAGAACTGGAAGAGAAACCGGAGCTGTTTGTG
>NC_025693.1:5346045-5352125 GCF_000633955.1 Camelina sativa
GGGGGGGGGGGGGGGGGTGTCAATTGACACTGGATGGCGGTTGCATAGATTAATGCAGCTATGCATCGGTTGATGCAACATTCCGTTACCGTATATGTGTCTTCTTCCTTCACCAAAATTGTATTACAAGCATATTTAGGGTTCGACTCTGTTCTTCCAGGAAGAAAACCCTCTTGTCTTTTAACAGACCCAACAGTCTGAATAGTTTGATTTTCCATCTTCTTGACATGAATGTTCAACGCGTCAAATTTTCTGGTCAGCTCAGTGTTGGCAGAATCAAGCTTTCCGTTGAAAGCGATTGTTAATTTCTGTTGACCTTCCAAAATCTATCTAAGCATTGATTCCATCTTGCGCTCTGAATTGGGTGGAGGGAGGGGTTGGTAAGAAGAAGAACCATAGTTCCTAGTGAAGTTGTTGTTTGGATTTCCTGTGAAGGAATTCTTTTGACAAAATCTCTGATTTTGATACTGATTGATGTAGTTCACAACCTCTTCATTCTTTGGCTCTGGCTCACAAGTCTCAACTTCGGCAGCAAAGTGGACTGATTTCTTACCCACAAGAAGGTTATGCATTGAATCGTGGCCTTAATACGTTCTCTTCCGCTATAGACCTGCATTCTTCGTACTGTTGCTTAAAGCTAGTCTTTCAATCAACTGTTCCGCCTTATAAAGGTACCTTGTCTTGAAGTTGCCATTACTAGTAGCATCTAAGCCATATGATATCTCCAGTCAATACCTCTGAAGAAGATACTGATCAACTGCACTTCTGAGAAACCATGATGCAGACGGTCTCTCTGGTATGCTTTTAACCTCACCCAAGCTGCTTTGTAAGACTCAGCTGGTCCTTGTCTAAATGTAGAAAAAGTTTAATCCTCAGCTCATCGGACATCGCATCATCATAGAAGTAGTTTAGGAATGCCACATTGATATTATGCCAGATCTTCAGAGATCCTGGTTTTAGTTAACTTAGCCAATGAGATGCTTCCCCAGCAAGATAGTAGAGGAAAAGCTTCCAGTAGAGATAGTCCTCTGTGACTCCATTCACCTTAATGTTTGTGACTATATCCTTAAAAGTGCTCATTATGGTCTAGAGGCTTCTCATGTGGCAAATTCTGGAAATGCCTTTTCCTAACAAGAGCAAAGTAGGCAGGCTTCAGCTCAAAGTCATTCCTCGGGAAAGGAGGAGGAACAATCGCTGATCGGTTCTCATAGAACAAGTCTAGCTTGTTGAAGTCCGCGAGAGTCTTGATAAGCTCTCCATTACTGTCCCGTCTCCCTGAAGATTATGCGGATCGTTTCCATTCAATTGAACTCCATCCGCACCAGCGCTGACATTGCGTCGATCGATGCCAACGTTGCGTCGGCCCTCGGGTTGCGTCGATCGATGCAACATGCATTCTTATCAACCACGACGAGTTCTTCCTTTATCACTCGTCTTTCAGCATCGTTTCTGGCCATGCTCATTGCGCACATGACCCTCTTGATCCCTCGAAACTTGTAACGCCCGCATCCCGCGATCCTAAAGAGAGGCAATTTCTTTTAAGGAAATCATAGCTGAATGAGCTTAAGTAGCTAGGCTACTAGCTCAACCAGCTAGAATATGAGCTTAATGAGCTCCGCGAGCTCGACGAACAAGTTAAGTCAGCTACGGACAGCTCTCGGACAGCTCGACCAGCTGCTAGGAAGTTCGACCGAGCTCGGCCAGCTGGACAATAGTGGACTGTACGAGTCAGCTGGGGAGCTCGTGTCGGTCAGAGGACGCTGTGATGAACGGGTAGGGACGAAAAGGCACGACCGAACAGGCGTGACCAAACAGGCACAACCGAACAGGCGTGACCGAACAGGCACGATCGAACAGGCGTGACCGAACAGGCACGACCGGACAGGAGTGACCGAACAGATGTCATGACCGAACAGGCATGACCGAAGAGGCATGACCGAACCGACACAGACGATTGGTCATGGCCGAACAGGCACAGCCGGACAGGCACGGCCGAACGTGTGCGATCGAATAGGAACGATCGAAGGGTCTCGTCGGACAGGTGCCTTTTGGGACCTAGACTTTGGCTAGGACCCTATAAATAGAGGGCGTTGCCTTCAGTTTTCGACACCATCATCCTTCCATCGTCCATCAAAGCCTAAGAAGAAAAGGGGGTGCGGCTCGGCGAGTATTCTTGTAACGCCCGCGTCCCGCGATCCTAAAGAGAGGCAATTTCTTTTAAGGAAATCATAGCTGAATGAGCTTAAGTAGCTAGGCTACTAGCTCAACCAGCTAGAATATGAGCTTAACGAGCTCCGCGAGCTCGACGAACAAGTGAAGTCAGCTGCGGACAGCTCTCGGACAGCTCGACCAGCTGCTAGGAAGCTCGACCGAGCTCGGCCAGCTGGACAATAGTGGACTGTACGAGTCAGCTGGGGAGCTCGTGTCGGTCAGAGGACGCTGTGATGAACGGGTAGGGACGAAAAGGCACGACCGAACAGGCGTGACCAAACAGGCTTGACCGAACAGGCGTGACCGAACAGGCACGATCGAACAGGCGTGACCGAACATGCACGACCGGACAAGCGTGACCGAATAGATGTCATGACCGAAGAGGCATGACCGAACCGACACAGACGATCGGTCATGGCCGAACAGGCACGGCCGGACAGGCACGGCCGAACGTGTGCGATCGAATAGGAACGATTGAAGGGTCTCGTCGGACAGGTGCCTTTTGGGACCTAGACTTTGGCTAGGACCCTATAAATAGAGGGCGTTGCCTTCATTTTTCGACACCATCATCCTTCCATCGTCCATCAAAGCCTAAGAAGAAAAGGGGGTGCGGCTCGGCGAGTATTCTCGTCCGAACTGATGCGCACGCCACCTCTCTATCGAAGGTACGATGAGACGAGCGACGGATCGACAATTGGGTCGATCCGATCGTAGGATAAGCGGTGGTTCGTCCGGAGAGTCGAACTGACCGCAGGATGATCGACGGTTCGATCATAGTGTCGGACCGATCGAATGATCATTGACGATCTCCATCCACGGACCGATCGATCAAGGGTCGACCGGTGATTCGATCGCTAGTCGGATCGAGCGATCTAAGGATCGACGATACGAGCTGTAGGTCGGATGGATCGGTCGAGTGGTCGGCGAGTCAGTCAGAAGTATCGGCTCGGTTTATGGATTGGCGATTCGATTATGGGGTCGGATCGTTGGATCGGACAAGACTCTGATACGAGGACAGGCAAGTCGACAGAGGTAATACGGTATGACCGATGGGTCAATGGACGGTACGTCCGANGCGTTGCCTTCAGTTTTCGACACCATCATCCTTCCATCGTCCATCAAAGCCTAAGAAGAAAAGGGGGTGCGGCTCGGCGAGTATTCTTGTAACGCCCGCGTCCCGCGATCCTAAAGAGAGGCAATTTCTTTTAAGGAAATCATAGCTGAATGAGCTTAAGTAGCTAGGCTACTAGCTCAACCAGCTAGAATATGAGCTTAACGAGCTCCGCGAGCTCGACGAACAAGTGAAGTCAGCTGCGGACAGCTCTCGGACAGCTCGACCAGCTGCTAGGAAGCTCGACCGAGCTCGGCCAGCTGGACAATAGTGGACTGTACGAGTCAGCTGGGGAGCTCGTGTCGGTCAGAGGACGCTGTGATGAACGGGTAGGGACGAAAAGGCACGACCGAACAGGCGTGACCAAACAGGCTTGACCGAACAGGCGTGACCGAACAGGCACGATCGAACAGGCGTGACCGAACATGCACGACCGGACAAGCGTGACCGAATAGATGTCATGACCGAAGAGGCATGACCGAACCGACACAGACGATCGGTCATGGCCGAACAGGCACAGCCGGACAGGCACGGCCGAACGTGTGCGATCGAATAGGAACGATTGAAGGGTCTCGTCGGACAGGTGCCTTTTGGGACCTAGACTTTGGCTAGGACCCTATAAATAGAGGGCGTTGCCTTCATTTTTCGACACCATCATCCTTCCATCGTCCATCAAAGCCTAAGAAGAAAAGGGGGTGCGGCTCGGCGAGTATTCTCGTCCGAACTGATGCGCACGCCACCTCTCTATCGAAGGTACGATGAGACGAGCGACGGATCGACAATTGGGTCGATCCGATCGTAGGATAAGCGGTGGTTCGTCCGGAGAGTCGAACTGACCGCAGGATGATCGACGGTTCGATCATAGTGTCGGACCGATCGAATGATCATTGACGATCTCCATCCACGGACCGATCGATCAAGGGTCGACCGGTGATTCGATCGCTAGTCGGATCGAGCGATCTAAGGATCGACGATACGAGCTGTAGGTCGGATGGATCGGTCGAGTGGTCGGCGAGTCAGTCAGAAGTATCGGCTCGGTTTATGGATTGGCGATTCGATTATGGGGTCGGATCGTTGGATCGGACAAGACTCTGATACGAGGACAGGCAAGTCGACAGAGGTAATACGGTATGACCGATGGGTCAATGGACGGTACGTCCGATACAAGCTTCGGAAAGACGAGTGGTTCGGGAAGCCGATAGAGCAACCGTTCACCGTGATCCGAAGGGACTATAAGTCCCCATCCCTAATATGTGCAAAGCCAGTGGGGTTGGTTGGTTGTATGGCTAAGCACCAAGGGATGGTCATGGGTAAGGTTATATTCCGATGCGTATAAAAGTCCAAAGGCAATGCCGCGAGCCAAAGCTAAGTGGACAGGTTAAAGGATATTCGGCCAGGGATAGGGCCGAATGGAAGCCATGACCGCGGACGCTGGGACGTCCGGGTCGGGGTCTTTCAAAACTCCAGCCTCATCATATCTCAGAATGATTGGATAGACCATCTTTGCTGACTTGGCTACTTTTCTGTTTTCACGCTCTAGTTGTCTCAAATCTTGGTTCACAAGCTTCACAATAGGACCTGTTTGATTGTTCCTTGTGTTAGGCTTAGAAGGCATATATACCTTAAACACACAAGAGAAAAAAACAAGAAAAAGCGTGTGAGTAAAATAAGAAAAGTAAAATTTAGACAAAAAGTAAAGACTTTAATCTAATGGTGAATCAAAAGTTCCCGATAACGGCGCTAAAATTTGATATGCTCAAATTTACCCTAGAGTGACTGTAATGACCCGTATCAAGAAGTACGGATCGGACAGAGAAGACGTGTCCGAAGGACGTGGAGATACCTCGGAAAGACGTAGGAAAGAAAATCTCGAAGAATGAACGAGTGACTTGCAAAAGAGGTTACCGAGTCTCGAGATGGTCCAAGACCAAAGAAAGGATGTGAACCGTTAAGAACATCCGGTGAATTGGACAATATGGATAATCGAAGATGATGAAAAGACCAAAAGAAGACTAAGAAGGGAAATGAACGTGGAAAATGGTGAGAAGGTTGAAAAACGGACCATATGAACGGAGTGGCTGCGTACCAGCCAAACAGTTGAAGTACCATGGGACCATGGACGAAACGTATGGGAGGTACGAGAGGTCCAAAGACGGACAAGAGAAGTCGACGTTACGGACGAGAGGTCCGGGGTTAGACGAGAGAAGTCGACATCACGGATGAGAGAAGTTGACGTCACGGACTAGAGGTCCGAAGACGGACGAGATAAACCGATAACACGGACGAGAGGTCCGGAGTTGGACTAGGGAAGCGGTAGTCATGGTTGGAAGGACCAGGGACTAACAAAGAAAATTAAGCCATGGACGCATAACCTTGAATTGCGGACAAGCGCAAGAGCTTGCGACGTAAGAGAGACGCGGATGGATGAGGAAGTGGAAAGCTCTCTCTGCATGAGAGTGTAGTGCCACGTGTCGCGTGAATAAGTGGTCTTGGCTAATGGGTGAGATACACGCGCGCGTGAGTGAGAGTGTGTGTCAACTACATGCAAAATTTTGGACAATTTTCACCCAAGTCTCGCCACCTGCCCAGCCGAGAGAACGAGAGAGAGGGCTATAAATACCCCCTCACTCTCTCATGATATAGGAACCCAGATGAGGGAACCCAAGTCGATAGATGGAAATAGGCAAATGGTTGATAACACTGTTCTGCCTATTCAGTGGATGATAGATGGAGTGCAGTGAAGAGATGGTGAATAGAC
>NC_025693.1:5357587-5397389 GCF_000633955.1 Camelina sativa
TATGATAAGTCAAATCTCAGTCTTCAAGGATTCACACACAAGAAGAAGGAGAAAAGGGTGGTTGCTTCTATCTCAGAAGATAACCTAAGAAGACTCTCATTTTATTTCATAAAAACTTGAAAGGTTACAATGCTGACAAGGGACCTTATATAATGATCCAGCAGCGGGGGACTTTCTAGGGTCGAAATTTATTACAAATAAAAGGACTAAACTTGCAAAAAAACAACAGACTCGATTTTAAGACTTAAATAAATAAAAGACTCATAAAGACCCAACGGTCGATTCCTGCAAACAAGAAAAGAACGACCATTTATTATTTGAATTCAAACACTTACCTTGATAAAATCTCTCATGTACGCTCCAGCCCTTCATTGATTGCTTATGAAATGATGAAAAGTACGGGTTCTTTAATTCCTTGTAGAACTGGCAAAAATGATGCTTGTGGAGTNGGAGTCTTCTCTTTGGAATCTTCTAGTTCAATGAGAGTAATCAGACTTGCAATGGACTTGTTGAATTGTTCCCTTAAGGTTCTTGCTCCCAGCCTTGTCATAGGTTTGTGTATCATTGTTGGCAGAACGGGTTCTTCAGGAAATGGTAGAACAGGTTCTTCAAGAAGTGGAAGAACGGGTTCTTCAGGAAATGGCAGAACGGGTTCTTCCGGAAGTTTACTATTGATGTCCTCATCATTTCATTTACGACCAAAACTCTTTTTAGACAAATAAACTTTGCCAAATTTTTCTTTCAAACTTTTGAAGAGAAAATCCTTTGATCTTGAGCTAAGAGGAAGAGGAAGAGGAGATCTCGGAGAAGAGAATAGTTGGAGCTAGTGAAAGTGCTGTCAGATCGGCGTGGTGTGGTGTGTTGAAGCTCAATCAGCCAAGATCTACAAGCTAAGGTGAGTTGAGGCTTTGGTTGTAGATGTGTTGTGGGCGTGTTTGTGATTTTGTGAAGAGCAAGTTGGGAATCTTGCTTAAGGAGGTGCATTAGCTCTCTTGCTCTTGCATTGGCCTTCTTTAGTGGTTGTTTTTCCTTGTTGCATGTAGATCTAGATTATTACATGTAGTCAAGAGGGATTTTTGGGGGTTTTTATGCATTCTTGGGGGTAGAATTGAATTTTTTTTTCTTAAACTAGCTGCAAATGTGAAATGCCTTGCATGCTAGATTTGAAGAGTTTTATGCATTCTTGGGGAAGAATGGTATTTTTAAAATTTAGCTGCAAGTGTGAAATGCCTTGCATGATTAATTTTTGGGGGTTTAAGAATTTTTAAAATGGAGAAAAAATTATTTTAAATCACCTGCAAGTGTGAAACGCCTTGCATGTGTGATTTAGAATTTTTTTCGATCAAGAGGATCAATGGAAAAATTAGTAAGGTTTATCTTACTTAATTTTGGGGTTAAGGAAGAGTCATGCATAATTAAAATTAAATATTTTCAAAATTTGCATGAGTAGTTGAGGTGGTTAATCCCTCGTAGACGGGATGAGAAATAAATTCATGAGAGGGAGAATTTTGGTGAGGCCATGCGAGAATCTCTGGGATGAAAAGAGCCGCATGAGAGCTCCAAAATTGAGTGTAGTTCCTCATGAGTTTGGATGTGAGACCAGTCTACGTGATGGGCTGTTTTAGTGATGCCATGCGAGAATATCTATGACGGAAAGAGCCGCATGAGGGCCCAAAAACTTGAGAAAAATATTCCCATTGACTTGATGTGAGATCGGTTCATGGTGAAATATTTTTGTAAGTCATGCGGGAATCTTTAGGAAGGAAAGAGCCGCATTTATGTGTGAAAGTGGAAAGAAGTATTAAATTAAAATGTGGAAAATTAAGCCTAAAAATTAATTTGGGGTTGGGTGTATGTTAGGATTGCATGTATGTGTAGTTAACTTAAGTTGCATGTGTACTTCCCTTGCTTATTAAATTTTGTGTGATTGATTGATTGTTGTTTGCTTGCTTGTGTGCTAGTTTTCTTGCTTGCTTTGCGTGTTGTATGTACTTAATTCTTTGTATGGTTAGACTTAGAATTGAGTGCATGTTCTAGCTAGTTCTTGAGTCAGTGTCTCAGTTCTTAGCTAGAATTCGATCTCTGTTCCCATCATGTGTTGAGATTGTCCGGTGAGCTAATCCAGAGGGATCTCATGGCAGGACAATTTTCGGTGTCTAGCTAGGTACTAGCCCGAACCGCATGACAATGCGGCTTTGTGTGAGTCCGGTTGTTTACTTGGGGGTAACAACGCAGATGTTTTGGTTGTCCAGTTGATTGCCTTTCTGGTATCATCGCGGAGTGCATGGATGGGATGGGACTGAGGATTTAGGGGCCCTAGGATGTGATGATGTTCCCTAGGAAGTGTTTTTCCTAGGATGTGAGTTGCTCCATGATAAACCTCAAGCGTTGATGTGGATATCCGTTTGATTGTTCTATGGCATGTGAGGATGGTTCATGGTAGGTCTCAAGCGTTGATGTGGATATCCGTTTGATGGTTCTATTGCATGAGAGGTCTAGGGTGGTTAAGTTATCTTGATGCACCGTTAGCGTTTTCACTTTGCAGTGATTGCGGGTGAAGTGGCGTGGAGGCCAAGTTAGAGGGAAAATCTAGAAGAGTTATGTGTCTTGATTGTTTTCTAGATTGTTTGTTGATTACTTTCTTGTTGATTGATTGCTTGCTTGTTATGCTTCCACATTGTGTGCTTTGTTTGGGTTGTTTTTAGTGTAGTTGGATGAGTTGAGATACCATGTTAGTGGAGATAGCATGTTAGAGAGTTGCCCAACTCACTGAGTAGTCCTAGATTACTCACTCCCCTCCTCCATTGTTTCTCTTGCAGGGCAGGTAAGTGGGTAGAGTTGGACTTAAGAAACCGGATAGGGTGTTTTTGTGCTGTGTTGCAAACCCATGTTTCATGAACATGCTGTCTTATTTCGAATGGATCCAATTTTTTTCTTGAGTGATTTTGTTGAATGTGAACTTTTCATATATATATATATATATATATATATATATATATGTAATAAACCGTGATAGTTTCATATATATTCGGACAAGTGGAAATGGTACGGTCTAGTCCGGACCAGCACAACGCCGCGTACGTTCAGAGGGTTGAAAAGCCTAAGGAATGTATGTAGCGGATAGGCAGCTACCAGTGGACTGGCTGGAAACCTAATTCGTTGGTGGAATCTCGGCTGGATTGCGGGCAATTCTCCTCACTGTGACGATCATCTGGGCTGGTCCGCGGTTTGTCTGGCCGAGTTACGGACGCGGTTTGGGGGCGTTACAACGGTGGTATCAGAGCGAGTTGCAAAACTCATGTCCACTTGGGCTTTTCAAAATGTTTTATCGAGTAAATGAGTCGCACACATCATTTAGAAACCGGTTTTTGCTTGTTTAGTTGTAAGTGAGCCTTAGACTAATTAGCAAAGACCTTGTCGTTGTTGTGGTGGTGTTGCATATGTCTTCAGGTAGCGTGGATGGTGGCATTGGTTCAGGGGGAAAGAGTCCAGGGCAGGAGGAGCCAAGTCATCATAATGGCTTTCTCTCGACAGAGTCGGAGAGTACTCATGCGACCATCGACCCAGACAATTGGAGTCTCAATGGCTTGCTGGATGGTTATGAGGAAGAGGTGGACCAACGTTGTAATGACCCTCACCAAGAGTAGAAATCTCAAAATAAAGGATCAAGGGAATGGCCTGGGAAAGACCTAAGAAAGAAAAGAAAGGAAAATAAAGAAGAATGACCCAAGGAAGACCGAGGAAAAATGTCTAAGTTGGAGTATGGCCAAGCCAAGACGGAGTGACCGGGAGTACGGCCAAGACCCTAAAATTCGTCGAGAGTGTCGAGATTGGTCGAGTACCTGCGAGATTGGTCGAGTACCTGCGAGATTGGTCGAGTACCTGCGAGAATGGTCGAGTACCTGCGAGAATGGTCGAGTGCCTGCGAGAATTGTCGAGTGCTCGAGAGAAATGTCGAGGCTCGAGGAAGTTACCGAGTGCTCGAGAGAAATGTCGAGGCTCGAGGAAGTTACCGAGTGCTCGAGAGAAATATCGAGGCTCGAGGAAATTACCGAGTGCTCGAAAGAATTGTCGAGGATCGAAGAATTTGCCGAGGACCCGAGAAATTGTCGAGACATCCGAGACGCGTAGTCGAAGTTGTCTGAGACGTATTGCCGAGGCGTACTGTCTGAATTGCCCGAGAGATTGCCAAGTGTTGCCGAACGATCGAGAGAATTATCGACGATGGTCGAGAGTTGTCGACAGCAACCGAAAGTTATGGTCGAGCAGTACCGAGAAAATCCGAAGATTGCCGGAGGAGTTGTCGATGGTGCCGGACGAAGGATCCAATATTTTTGGAAAATTATCATTTCCTTAAAAATATTGACCAATAAAAATTAAGGAAAGTGGGATGATTAAAATAATCAAAGAAGGATTAGTGGAGGAATTAAAAATTCAAGAAGATTAAGAAGAGATAGTGGGGGATTAGCCTAATCAAGGAAGATTAGCGGAGTGGAAGAATCCTATTGGCTAAAAGCTAATCCTAAAGCACCATTAAGCAACATGCACTAATAAGAAGGGATTACATGCACTAATGGGGGGATTTACATGCACTAATGGAAAGGAGAAAGTGGATTAAGTGGTGAGCTACCATTGGAGGAGGAGCTACATGCCCAACATGCAAGGAGTGAGGACGCCATTTGTCAAAACGCACTAAGGGAAGAAGGTTCCAAATTGTGCCTATAAATATGGAGTGATCGACTTCATTTGGGAGTTTAGTCCAAAACTCTCTCAAAACACTTAAGTATTTCCGAGAGAAAGAAAGAGACGAGAAGAGAGGGAGTTGTCGAGTAAGATCGAGAGAAAGATCAAGGACGATCGAGAGGGAGATCGAGAGGTGAAGTTATCGACGCGTACGCCTAGAAAACGCTAAGAAAGGTCGACGGTTGTGCCGACGATCATCGGGAAAAGAACGGGTTGCGGTCGACGTAGAGAGAAGCAGTTGACGTGGAGTAGGAGCGGGTTGTCTGATCGAGTGGTGCTGTGAAGTCCGAGTATCATCGACGATTGCGCGAGAGGTGAGTGTGAGGTAGTGCATGTAGAGTAGTACATGTAGTTGCGGTGAATAGGTTGCATGCAAACATGATAGGATTCATGCTAGAATCATCATGCGGAAATGAATTAGTTGCATGCAAAATAATTGGGACTCACTCAATATCTAGTTAAAGGAGCACTTGGGGTGCATATTAAGCATTTTGGACGCTTAAAATCTAGACAAGGGAGTGCATGCATGATCGAACCTAGCATAATTTACGAGTAAATTTTCTTGCTTAAAAACGGTTCCTTGCATGGTATAAATGAGATTAATATTTTGCATTTTATGGCATAATATTGTTCAAGTAAATAACATGCTTAAATGGACCTTAAGGATTTAGTTGGGTAAATCAAATAGGTTGCATGTTAAATGGGGCGTATGATTTAAATGGCTAAATCTTAATCGGTTGCATGCATGTTAGGACTTGTTGCATTATTTTGCTTAAGTCGATTTTATTGTTTGCATGCATATACAATAATCCTAAGTTGCTTGATTTATTTTCTTGCTTCTTGTGTGATTATTGCGTGTTCTATTCTTGCTCGATTTCTTGCTTGCGTGCTTGATTAATCATTGCTTGAATTGTTGTGGTGTTTTATTGGAGCTAGTCTCTTGAATTTGTTTCTTGAGTCTTAGCTAGAGTAGTGTGTCAATAATTCTGGTTCCATAAGCGGTTGTCACGCGTGAGTTCCCGACGACCACTCACGCGGGGACATTGTTACGGCTGGCTAGCTACCAGCGTAACCGCTACATGACGATGTAGCCAAAGGTGGGTTCATGCCGGAGAACTTTGTGGTCTCGGCATGGGAAGGATTGGAACGGAACATATTATCGAAGGGCCCTAGGTGTAAAGAGTCTAGAGTATTCAAGTGTCCCTTGTTTATGTCTAGTCGTCTTTGCATGTTGCGTGTTGCGTGTTGTGAGGTGAAAAAGAGTCTAGGATATATCAAGCGATCCTTGTTGTATTCTAGGCGTCTTGTTTGGTTGTTTGGTCAAGGAGTTTAGGGTAGTTCAAGTATTTCTTGTTTATCCTAGTTGTCCTTGCGAGTTGCGTATAGGTGAAGAGTCTAAAGTGAGCTTTAGTCGTCCGGTGTTGCGCGTAGAGAGTTAGAGCGTCGAGTTGAGTCACGTTGATCTAACCTCTCTTGTTTGATTGTGGTGTTATTTGCTTCCGCTATTGCTTTCGGCTGTGTTGCTTTGATTACTTGCTTGTTTTCTTTGCTTGCCGGGGTAGTCGGGTTGGGGAAATAGAATCCTGTTTAGGATAAAGGGGTACCCAGACTCACTGAGTAATCTTAGATTACTCATGTCTCAGTTGTTGTGGTTTTTCAGGGAAGCCTAAGTGAGTCTAGAGCCGGAGCAAACGTTAGGGTACCGGATAGGGTTTTCCTGTGTTTCTTGTAAAACCCTATATTTTCTTAAACGAATAAGTGTATAGTTTTCCGACTATCTTTATATATTGCTTTAATGATTTATTTGCGATGAATTATTTTATTAAAGTGATATATATACGGTTTTCAGGAAAACATGGCAAGTTGCAAATGATACTCGGCCTTGTCCGGGCTAACACAACGCACCAGGCCGCGAGGGTTGCAAAGCCTAAGTAACCTCGGTTGCGGGTGGGACTGTGCTAGAAGGACCGGTCGGGAAGTCTGCAGCTTCCGTCCCTCGACTGGATCACCTTGGTGCAGTTTCGCAAGTGGCTTCCCGTGGCTGTCGGACGGCCTTCGTGGTCATAGAACAGTTCGGGGGCGTTACAAACGTGTTAGGTCCAAACCTACCGAGAATATGGGTGTAGAGAATGGTGAAGAAGTGAACCAGTCTGTTGAGACTGGTCCTTCTGAGTGCTTGGGTGACGACGAGGAGGTCAATGATGGATGGAATGACAAAGCAGCTGCAGTGTGGGTCAAGGTACCAATGCAGATTCAGATCACCATAGACGGATGTGGTTTGACCATGACAGAACAGACACGTTACCGGAGGATGAGAGAGAAGAGATGAGAACCCGAGTCATGGGTATGTGGACCGAGATAATGAGATAGATAGACGATGAGGAGCCGGTTGGGGTTGAAACCAACAGCGAACCTGAGCACAACGATGGCGGTGAAGCCAGTGCTGGAATGAATGGAGTTGAGGGTGATGGGAACCCTAACTCGAGTGATGATGATCAGGAGAAGTACCTGGAGGTGGTTGAGATGTTGTCCAGCGACGAAGAGGGTGTACCAACTCTCATAGTCGAAACAAAAAGGAGGCCAAGGGAAGCGGCCAGAGAAGGAACTCAACCCAAACTAGTGGCAGTGTCGATATCAATCCTATATCAAGGAGAAACGGTTGCTGACCCAGTAACAAGGACAAACAAGGTTCAAGACCAAAGTGCGGAGGCACAATAGGTGGAAAACCAAAGAGATGCGGCCAGGAGGATGGGCCAATGGGACCTGATGCTGCTGGAAGTGGAGATCAACAATGAAGCCTTGTTGAGGCGGTTGAGACTAGTGGAGATGGAGCCAGTGCACAAACATGAGGGTGAGGCTGAAGCGGAACCCGAGACTGTTTCTGTACCTATGGCCGAGATTGAACCGAGAGCGGGTCAAGAACAAGTGGAGAACTTGAGCACGGAAGGTGAATCAAGAGAAGTTGGGGGTGAACCCAAGGAGGAACAAGAGATCACCGGAAGTGAACCTGGAAAAGACCCTAAAGAAGTCCCTGATCAAGAACCAAGCTGTGAGTAAGTGGAGGAAGCGAGTCATCTATTAAGAGACTCGATGATGGAATTGGTGGAGAAGTTAGCCGAGGAAGGAAGGCTAAGGAAAGAGATCGTACGGTTGGAGCATGGTCAAGGAAGCGAGAAGCGGACCAGGCTTATGAGTGATATCATTGGACCCGTGGAACATAAGGAGATACGACCACAGAGGGGAATAAGAAGAACCCGAGTACAAGCAAGGAAGCGAGTGTCTAATCCTTCCTAAGTGCAGATAAGGAATACGATCCATTGTGCCAGCGTGTGGTGAGATTGGTCACCGAGTTTAGCATTGCTAGAGAGCAGTGTTGTGCACTCCAGGGCCAGGAGATGTTGTTTTATGTTGGGAATGTGGTGCGTTAGGGCACCAATTGCAAAACTGTCCGACCAGACCCGTGAGGACGGATGAAGGTGGACCAAGTGGAAGTGAAGCTCCGGAGCCTGCAACCTCAACCTCTGTGAACCCGCCTGCTGAACCAAGTGCCGACTAGCCGCCTGAACGATGTGAGTGCAACTGGAGGATGTATAAGTTCATGAGAGAACCCTAGGCACCTACTAGCCTTGTTATAGGGTGTTGTGTAAAACTTTTGGAGAAGGTTAGAACTTACCTTTTGGTGTGTAATATTCTATTTAGGTCATGAGGACTAGATATTGAACCCGGTAGCAAGCAGAACCCTTTTATCTTTTGTTGAAAGATATTAAGGAAGAAGTGCTAAGTGTAGCCTTGTGTGGTAGTGTGTTGTGTGATTGCTTGCTAACCCCCTTTGTGTGATTGCTTGCTAACCCCCTTGCGTGTTTGATTGTGGTAATTGTGTGGTAGCTTGCATGTTGGTATAGATTGCATATAGGTTGCATAACTAACCAAATGCTTAAGCTTGCTTTGACTTGGCATGATTGATTGAAGATTAACCTAAACACCGTAAAAACGCAATATGACAAACGAGACAGCACAAGAGTGATTGGGAGGACACTCGGAGTATCTGAGACGAGGAAGGAGAGCTGTCGTGAGGACAAACTCCAGAAGATGGTCGAACAATTGATCTGGCAGGGACAATCATTTTTGGGAGATAAAAGAGAAAAGGACTAAATAACTAAATAAATTAAAAAAACGGTGCGTTTTGCTCTGTGGCGATCACAAGGCGATTTAGGGTTTTTTGCTTCTTGCTCAAGTTTTGATGCCGCCGGAGGCTATTCAGCCGGGGGAGGGGGGTAAGCTGAGTGAAACGGATGCCACTTTGGCAATGGGTCTCGAGGATGGAGAAGTCTTGCCTAGTGAAGGGATTGAAAACGGCGTGGAGACAAGAAAGGTTTCTACAGGAAATTCTCCTGCTGAGACAACGGAGCCTGCATCACTTTCTGCTGTTCCGGTTGCTTCTCTGAAAAGATCATGGGTCTCTATGGTTAAATCTCAAGGGGACATGTCTAAAGTTGATTTGGCTGTTGAGGAGATTGATGGTATGCCTACTGTTAGGCTACCAAACAAGTTTTTTGAGGAGGCTCATCCCCTATGGGAGGATTTCCTTGTGGGAAGATTTCTTGCTAAAGCTCCTTTTGTGGGAGGGATTCATGCTTTGGTAAATAAGATCTGGACACTTGGGGACAAAACAATTAAGATTGATGTTTATGCAGTGGATAACACCACTGTGCGTTTTCGAATTCGAGATAAGCGTACGCGAGCTCGGGTGTTGAAGCGAGGAATGTGGAATCTGTGTGGTGTTCCGGTTGTTTTATCTGAGTGGAGTCCCATTGCAGAATTGGAACCGGAGGAGATCAAGATTCTTCCTATATGGGTTATAGTTAAAAATGTTCCACCGAAATATTTTTCTTGGGAGGTTCTCAGTGCGATCACGAGCCCTCTCGGTACTCCAAAACAGTTACATTCAGATACAGAGTCGTGTAAGTCATTCACTGAAGCAAAGGTATTGGTGGAAGTGGATCTTACAAAACGTTTACCTAATAAAATGTCTTTTAAGTCAGAGAAAGGTGGGGATACTATAGTTGAGTTTGTTTATCCATGGTTGCCAGCTCGATGTACTCTCTGTTCTGCATGGGGACATTTGGAGTCAGGTTGCACAACGAGTAAAGAACTAGTGATATCAAGCACTGAGACAGGTCACACAACTTTCCCGAAAACAATGAATGTTGCTACTGGTGCAGTCTCTGAGACACACATGCCTGCTTCACAGCAGAGTGTAAAGGATGTCATAACAATTCCAGTTGTTGCGGCTGTGAGTGAAAAGGGGGATGATACGGCGCTTGGTTGGACTACTCCCACCAAGAGTATTCGTAGTCCAGTGAAGCAAAGTTCAAAGTCTACGGAGGAGATTTCAACAATGTCGAATTCTTTCTCCTGCCTTAGTGATAAAGGGGAACAAGGGGAGGATCTAAATGATATTTCTACGATTAAATCTGCCGTTGAGACAGCTGATGTTGTCCCTCCTGTTGATATTAATTCGAAACTGTTGAAGAACCGTGTGGAGGGGACTGCTCCTGAGCGTCAGGAGGGTGCTATGTCCATTCGACCTTCTCTGCCTCGAGCCTCAAAGGAGGTCCATAAGTTCTTATCTACCACTGGATCTCAGAGTAGTAGGATTCAAGCCCCTACCTCTCTTACAACACGTCTCCCTCCCAAACAACTCTGAATGTCGGGTTTCTTTTGGAACATTCGGGGTTTTAATAAGGAGGAAAAACATAGAGTTGTAAAGGAGTGGTTAAGACAAGGTAGTTTCGATTTTGGTTGTTTGATAGAAACGAAAGTGAAAGAAAGACGTGCTGAGAGAGTGGTGAGTTCAGTATTTCCGGGTTGGTCTTTCCTTTCGAATTATGATGAGCATCGTTTGGGAAGATTATGGGTGGTTTGGAGGGACAATGTTCGAGTTCTGCCAGTCTATCGAACATCACAGTTGCTCACATGCTCTGTTTTTATTGAAGGAAGAGAGGAGTTCTTTATTTCTTTCATCTGTGCTGTGAATCTCCCTGCTGAGCGCCAAGCTCTATGGAGTGATCTACGACACCATCAGGACTCTCCTTTATTTCGAGATAAAGCTTGGCTCCTCTGTGGTGATTTTAATGAAATACTAGATGGTGATGATCATTCTTTGAACTCCTCTACCCCTTACTGTACAACTGGGATGCGAGATTTTCAAGATCTTGCTGCCTATTGTGAATTTTCAGATATGCATTATCATGGACAAAGGTTTACCGGGTGTAATAAGCGACAAGGGGGGGGGGGTTATTTGCAAAAAACTGGACAGAGTACTTATTAATAAGCACTGGAGTCAGCACTTTGCACAATCTTATTCTGTTTTTGAGCCGGGTGGGTGCTCGGACCATCTCAGGTGCCGGTTCTATCTGTCTCATGAGACGCCAAAGGTTAAGAAACCATTCAAGTTCATCAATATCACAACTACTCATCCGGATTTTCCCACGGCTATGGAAGAACAATGGAGAAACTATCCATCTCTATTCTACTCTACATCTTCCATGCACAGATTTTCAAAACAATTGAAAGGTCTTAAGCCTCGTTTAAGATCTTTAGGTAAACACTTGGTAGGGGATATCTCAGTCCGCACAAAGGCTGCATATAAGAAGTTATGTGATCTGCAGGCTAAAACCATGGCGACTCCGACCTCTCAAACTGTTGCTGATGAGGTGACTGCCTACGAAAAATGGCGAAAGCTTTCAGATATTGAAGAGAGTTATTTGAAGCAGAAAGCAAAGCTTCATTGGTTGAAGATCGGTGATCAAAATAATAAAGCTTTTCACACGGCTGCTACACAGCGAGAATCAAGCAACAGTATCAAAGAGATTCAATGTGATGATGGTCAGATTCTTGATACTCAAGATCAAATCAAAACAGAGGCTGCCAGATATTTCCAGGACTTTCTCACTCTGAATCCTCAGGGTTACAACCCCTGGTCACAAGATGAGCTGGAGGCTGTTCTGGACTTTAAATGTGAGGAAAGTGATAAGCTGTTGCTTACACATGAGGTTACACGGGAGGAGATTAGAAGGGTGTTGTTTGCAATGCCTGGTTCAAAATCTCCGGGTCCGGATGGGTTCACGGTTGAATTTTTCAAGGCTTCATGGGAGATATTGGGGAATGACTTTGTTGTGGCTATACAATCATTCTTCAAAACTGGTTTTTTACCTAAAGGGGTTAACTCTACTATTCTGGCTCTTATCCCCAAGAAGAAAAAAGCAAGACTTATGAAAGACTACAGACCGATTTCCTGCTGCAATGTTCTCTATAAAGTCATTTCGAAAATATTGGCGAACAGACTCAAGATCATTCTGCCGAAGTTCATTGCCCCAAATCAATCAGCTTTCATCAAAGATAGATTGCTAATGGAGAATGTTCTTCTTGCAACAGAAATTATCCAGGATTATCATAAGGATACAGTCTCCCCTCGTTGTGCTCTTAAGATTGACATCTCAAAAGCATTCGACTCTGTGCAATGGAGCTTTCTACTTAACACACTGCAAGCTATGGCCTTCCCTGAACAATATGTCCTTTGGATACAAACATGTATCACTACTGCTTCTTTTTCCGTTCAAGTCAATGGAGAACTAGCTGGTTACTTCGGGAGTTTAAGAGGACTGCGGCAAGGTTGCTCTCTGAGTCCATACTTATTTGTCATATGCATGAATGTGCTATCTCGTAAACTTGATGCAGCTGCTGTAAACAGAGAATTCGGATATCATCCCAAATGCAAACAGATGAAACTCACACACTTATGCTTCGCTGATGACTTGATGGTGTTAGTGGATGGTACCAAACAGTCGGTCACCGGTGCTTTGCGGGTGTTTCATGATTTTGCAACACATTCAGGTCTGCATATTAGTATTGAGAAGTCCACTATATACACTGCTGGTGTCTCTGCACTCTACAAAGAGGAGATACTCCATGAATTCCCGTTTGCTTCTGGATCATTACCAGTTAGGTATTTGGGTTTGCCACTTCTGCCACGAAGAATGACCTCGGGAGACTATCTCCCTCTCATTGAAAAGATTCGCATGCGAATAGCCTCCTGGACAGCTAGAATGCTTTCCTTTGCAGGTCGATTACAACTAATTAGTTCTGTGCTTTTTAGTTTGACAAATTTCTGGATATCAGCTTTTAGACTCCCTAAAGCTTGTATCAAAGAGATTGATCGACTATGTTCAGCTTTCTTGTGGTCTGGTTCCTCCCTGAACACAAAGAAAGCTAAAGTCGCCTGGTCTGAGGTCTGCTTACCAAAGAGTGAGGGAGGACTGGGGTTACGGTCACTTGAGGAAGCAAACAAGGTCAGTATGCTCAAACTAATTTGGCGCATCAGTTCTGCTAGAAACTCTCTCTGGGTTGATTGGGTGAAACGATCCCTTATTCGAACGGGTTCATTCTGGGCTGTCAAGGATAACACAACCACTGGTTCTTGGATATGGCGAAAACTACTGAAATATAGGACCCAAGCAAAGCAGTTCTTAAGGATAGAAGTGCATAATGGTACATCAACATCCTTTTGGTTCGATAACTGGAGTCCACTAGGCTATTTACATGATACACTTGGTGATCGGGGTTTTATAGACCTTGGTGTTACAAAACTCAGTACCATGGCGGATGTTATGAATATGCAGAGGAGACGTAAACACCGACTTCCTTTATTCGTTGCAATTGAAGAGGAAATACAGAAGTGCCAACTCAGTCGTTCTGAAGATGTATATGACATACCACTATGGAAAGGGAAAAATAATTGCTACCGTAAATGTTTTTCCACTAAAGATACATGGCTCCACATTCATGCACCACACCCGCAACTACCTGACTACAAAGCAATCTGGTTCACACATGCTACTCCAAAGTACGCCTTCCTTACCTGGTTGGTAGTAAAAAACAGAATTGCAACAGGTGACAAACTACAACAATGGAATCCTCAGGCAACCGCAAGCTGTATCCTCTGCAATCATCCACAAGAGACAACAGAGCACCTCTTTTTCCAATGTTCATACTCCAAGCTGGTGTGGGAAAGTTTAACACAAAAGCTACTTGCTAATAAATACACAAGTCATTGGAGAGAGGTCATCACTCTACTTAATGGTAACGCTCTGGACAAATCACAAAAGTTCATGCTAGGTTATGTTTTCCAAACAGCCATTCACTCGCTCTGGAGCGAAAGAAACGGACGACGCCATGGAGAAAGCTCACTATCACCGGAGCACTTGATCAAGCTTATAGACAAGAATGTTCGAAACAGACTTAGCACTCTACCAGGAGGCCAAGACAAACTCATCCAAAATTGGTTTGCAGCAAGATTCTACTAAATGAATTGTTTTCATTTTTAAACAGTTTTTAAAGTGTTTCCACATACAAACTTTGTAAACTGTTTATTTTTCTTTTGAATATAATTTAACATTAAATTCAAAAAAAAAAAAAAAGAGAAAAGACATTTTTGCAAGGGCAAAATGTAAAATGGTCGAACGATTGATCCGGGAGGGACAATCAAACTGGGAAAAGAGAGGATGCTGAGGCAGGCAAAGGCAAGGTGGAATCTAACCAAGAGAGTGGTTAGATATCGAAATGGTGTATTAGTCTGATGCAAAAATCGACTAAGTAAAGAAAGAGAGTGCAAGAAAATAATGTGGCAATGAAAGAGGGTGCAAGAAGATAATGAGTTAAGAAAATAAACTCTATGCGAAGAGTCAAGTACAAGTGAAGTTCTGACGAATCAACTTGAGAAGAAGAACGGAGGAATTTGCACCAAGTCGTAGTAACAACTAATAGAATGCTCTAAAGTTAACGGTGAGAGCAAAGCGAGAAAGTGAGCAAACGGACGCGATGGTGATATGTTGAGTAGTGGTATGGTGAGAATAAACTCATAAACGAGAGAGGTAGGGATCCAGATGGACCCAAGGAATGCTGGAGATGAAGAAGCCTTGATGATGCAAACAATCTAACTAATGTTTCGAAGAAGGCAATTCCAACGGTGGTATCATAGAGAAGATACAACGATGGTCAAGGAGATATCCAGAGGAAGATGAAATTGATGAGAAGTCATGGACATCACGAAGAGGTGATTGAGACACTAGAATTCGAGGATGAATTCTTTTAAGGGGGTAGAATGTAATGACCCATATCAAGAAGTATGGACCTGACGGAGAAGACGTGTCCGAAGGACGTGGAGATACCTCAGAAAGACATAGTAAATAAAATCTTGAAGAACGAATGAGTGACTTGCAAAAGAGGTTACCGAGTGTCGAGATGGTCAACGACCAAAGAATGGATGTGAACCGTTAAGGACATCTGGTGAATTGGACAATGGATAATCGAAGATGATGAAAAGACCAAAAGAAGACTAAGAAGGGAGATGGCCGTTGAAAATGGTGAGAAGGTCGTAAAACGGACCATATGAACGGAGTGGCCGCGTACCAGCCGAACGGTCAAAGTACCGCGGGACCATGGACGGAACGTACAGGAGGTACGAGAGGTCCTAAGACGGACGAGAGAAGTCAATGTCACGGACGAGAGGTCCGGGGTTGGACGAGAGAAGTCGACGTCATGGACGAGATGTCCGAAGACGGACGAGAGAAACCGATAACATGAACGAGAGGTCCGGAGTTGGACGACGGAAGCGGTAGTCACGGTCGGAAGGACCGAGGACTGACAGAGAAAATTAAGCCACAGACGCATAACCTGGAATTGCGGACAAGCGTGGGAGCTTGGGACGCAAGAGAGACGTGGATGGACGAAGAAGTATTAAAGTATCTCTACATGAGAATGTAGCGCCACATGTCGGACGAATAAGTGGTCTCTGCTAATTGGTGAGATACACGCGCGGGTGAGTGAGAGTGTGTGTCAACTATTGAGCAAGAGAACGTCAAGTGTGATTGAGCAAGAGAACGTCGAGTGTGATTGGTCTTGTCCGTACACTGTCTGTACGGTTATGAGTTGAACCGTCCGTACAAGTTCATGAGCCCGATCACCAAGACTTGAATAAGAGGCCGAGTGTCTCCTCTACAAAGGCCCATGAGAAGAGAAGGTTCGAGAACACATCTTGTAGCCGTTGGAGTCACATGTTTCCTTAAGGGAAACCTCGAGATGTCACTATCACCATAGGGAACCGTCCTCTCTCTCTCTCTTTGTGTCGTTATCAAGCATGTAAAGGGTGTAGCCCTAGTATTATTTTCTATTTAAGGCTTCTAGCCAACATTGTAATACAACTATTCTAATAGAATCTATTTTCTTCATTATCTTGTCCAACCTTATCTCTTCCCTACTCTCTCAACGATTTACTCTTACCATACTAAACTCACAATTCTTCACTCTTGTTCCGCTTCAACTAACATGGTATCAGAGCAAGTTTTTCGATTCACCACTCTCTCCTTATTCTGTTCTTTTACTTTCAAGAAAACTGTATTCTCTCTCTCGCCATGGAGGCCGCAAAGCCAATAGTTACTCCGGTGGTTCTCAAAGGTGCTAACTATCTCAAGTTCAAAAAGAACAAGGGTCCCTTGGTCTCTTTAGTGGAAAGGGTGAGCTGATTACCGCTAACAAGGGAGTATACAGGCTGGATGAGAGGAAGACTGTGGTTTGTGACCACTGTAAGAAGAAAGGTCACATGAAGGACAGGTGTTGGATCCTTCACCCGCATCTCAAGCCGGCTAAGTTTAAGGCGAACCTATCGCATGAAGGTACAAGTGGTCAAGCACCCAGAACAGTGAACCAGGGAGAGACGATGGCTATGACCGCATCCTACGGAGACTTTGTGAGGAAGTCGGACTTGGAGGCTCTGATTAAGTCCATCGCTGCACTCAAAGATTCCGGTACCACCTTCTTTGCTTCTAAACCTAGTAAAATGCCTGTCATTTACTCGGGGGCTCCTCACCATATGATTAGCAACCCGAGTCTGTTAGACAATATTCAACCGGCTCTAGGTAATGTTGTTATTGCTAATGGAGATAGAATTCCTGCGAAAGGGGTTGGTAACTTGAAATTGTTTGAACAAAACTCTAAAGTGTTTTACATGCCAACCTTTACCTCTAATCTCCTATCGGTAAAGAAAGCAACTAATGATTTGAATTGCTATACTGTTTTTGGTCCTAATAGCGTTCATTTTCAGGATATTAAGACCGGAACGATACTTGGGGAAGGGAATGGAACCGAAGATCTTTATATCTTAGAGAAGACTTCACAAAGTCCCTCTAATTCAATCTCTTTTACCTCTTGTCTCTCGTCTAATAATAATAATGCACTGTGGCATGCTAGGCTAGGCCATCCCCACTCTCGTGCTCTTGAGTTGTTGTTGCCTAATGTTTCTTTTAATAGTTCTAGTTGTGAGTCGTGTATTCTTGGAAAACATTGTAGAACTGTGTTTCCTAAATCCTCTACTATTTATGAAAACTGTTTTGACTTAGTTCATTCGGATGTTTGGACATCACCATGCTTGTCTAGAGATAACAACAAATATTTTGTGACATTTATTGATGAGAAGTCAAAATATACTTGGTTAACGTTGTTGCCCTCTTAATATCGCGTGTATGATGCATTCACAAATTTCCAAACCTATGTTACTAATCATTTTAATGCCAAGATCAAAGTACTTAGGTCTGATAATGGAGGAGAATACACAAGCTCAAAGAACATTTATCTAGGCACGACATTCTTCAACAAAGGAGCTGTCCATACACTCCTCAACAGAACGGTGTGGCGGAAAGGAAGAATAGGCATCTTATGGAAGTGGCTAGGTCGATGATGTTCCATATGAATGTACCAAAGATATTTTGTGGAGACGCGGTCATGACAGCCTGCTACCTTATCAATAGGACGCCAACAAAAATCCTAAGCGACTTAACTCCATTTGAAGTTCTTACTAAGACTAAACATTCATTAGACCATTTACGAGTATTTGGCTGTGTGTGTTTTGTCTTAATTCCAGGAGAACAGAAGAGCAAACTCAATGCAAAGAGTACCAAGAGTGTGTTTGTTGGCTATTCCACTACACAAAAGGGCTACAAGTGCTATGATCCAGTCAACAGCCGCATGTATGTGTCTCGAGATGTTAAATTCATGGAGGATCAATGTAGTGACCCTCACCAAGGGGTAAAATTTTGACGTCAATTCAAGCTCAAAAGACCAGGAAAGGAAGCCATCAGGAAGAGCTAAAAGTTTGGTGAAGGGAAGTCCAAGAAAAGTTTGACGGACCAGGAGATAGCTGAGTTGTCCGGGACGTACCGCCGTCCGAGACGCATCGATCGGACCTGCGAGAATGGTCGAGTACCTGCGAGAATGGTCGAGTACCTGCGACAATGGTCGAGTACCTGCGATAATGGTCGAGTACCTGCGAGAATGGTCGAGAGCCTGCGAGAATGGTCGAGGACCTGCGAGAATGGTCGAGAGCCTGCGAGAATTGTCGAGTACTCGAGAAAGTTGTCGAGTACTCGAGGAAGTTGCCGATAGCACCGAAGGAAGTTGCCGATAAATTCCGAGAGAGCTGCCGATGATCGACAATGATCGACCAAGAGCGAAAGAAGATTTCTCACCATCAAAAATCAACTAAGTTAAAGGAATGGAGATGGATGATTATTTTAATCAAGAGAAGTAAGTGGAGTTAGTGGGATATTAATATTTTAATCATGGAAGTTTAGTGGAGATTAGTGGAGGATTAAAGAATTCCAAAATCTTAAGTGGAATTCAAGGTGTTTAATCAAGGAGCTTCCAAGTGTTGAAGTCCCTCTAATAGAGAGAGTGCATGTGATTCTTATTGGTTGCCTCCACCACCCAAAACTCTCTATAAATAGCTTGGCTTTCTTCTCATTTTCGGAAAAGCTAAGAAGGGGTAAGTTAAAGAAAATTGAGAAGAGAGCAAGCGAGAGAGAAGGAAGAAGAAGAGAAAGAGTGGGTGTTGCAAGAAGGAGAGAGACGCAAGACTAAGACTATCAACCAAGACCATCAATGTTAGATTGATAAGGAAATCGACTCTAACCAAAGGAGAGATCCGAGTTGCCGCGAGAAGACCTTCATCAAAGGAGATCATTTGTCGGCGGTTTACTGTGAGTTCAGGCACATACTTACATCGGCTTAGATGGTGTATCTAAGATACCCATTTAGTGCGCGATTTTGCATGTTGCATATAGATGCATTTTGTTTAAATGCATGCGGGGTGAGGTTGTGCTAGTTGCTAGATCGAAATGATCTAGTAACAAAGGCGAGAATTGGTTGAGTTGCTTGTGAAATTATGGGATTAAGAACCATATTAACTCAAGAATAATTTTTGGTGAGATCTTAAAACGTACTAGTCCGCGAGAAATTCCGGCTAAGCGTTGTAAGATTGGGTATGGCTATCCTTTCCATTCCGTGCCACATGCAGCCGCGACATGCAACCCATGTTCGTGTGTGTGCAGGGTTGGTCACGAAGAGCTTGGAGGTTACTCGGCTCGCTACCCTGGCCGAGGCTATTTACACGACGGTGTAACTTTGGCTGATATCCAATCGCTTGCCTTTGTGGTTGCGACCTGGAGAAATCATGAGGGGTTGGGGAAGAGGGATGCATACCGGGCCCAGATAAATTTAAAACTTGTTAAAACTGTAGTTTTATTTCAAGTTATGTTATTGCGTGTTGATGCATGTTGTTGTTTATGGTTGCATGTAGTTGCGATTATTGGTAGAGAGATTTGTTAGCTTCCGCATGTCATCTCTGTTGGCTGTTGAGTTGTTTAGCTCGCTTGCATGTTAATCACTTACTTGCTTGTTGATTGCTTATGTTTGCATGTTATTTATCTATGCTTGCATGTTGCTTATTTATGTTCGCATGTTGTTGTGTTTGCGTGCATGTTGGTTGTTAATGGGGGAAATTTGGGGTGTGGGATTTATTTCTCTGCAGGAACCCTGAGCTCACTAAGTAATCTTAGATTACTTATGATAATATTGTTGTTCTGCAGGTAACCCTAGAGAGAACTAGAGGGCGTGGTGAACGATAGGACTCCGGAATAGATTTCTTTTTGGTGTCTATTGTAAAACTCGAAGTATGTTTTGTTGCAAACTAAATATTTGGCACTAAGCCTTGTGAACCTTTCTTGTGTAATCGGTTGTAGAAACTCTTTTAAGTTTTTTTTTATGAATCGGATTTTCTTTTAAATTGAGCGAGTCGTACTGATATAGACTTAGTCCGAGTAGCCTCAACACACGGCGTGTACGTAGGGTTGCAAAGCCTCAAAGACGTGTCGTGTGGTCGGGAACCTCACCGAGGGACTGGCCGAAGGGCCTGATTTGTTCTCGCACCCGGTCGGACCTTTGATGAACGTTCCCATAGTAGCGTCCCGGCGCCGTCTGATGGCCTGGGTGGTCATAGTACGGTTCGGGGGCATTACAACGGTGGTATCAGAGCATGGTTATGATGCTATATAGGACTCGCGTTTTCAAATGTTTTATCGAGTCAAATGGTCGCAATAGACACTTAGGATAATCCGGATCGTTCATCACTTAGGGGTATGATGGGATTAAGTAAACCCTTTATTGACCGTGGATGCAGATGCCTCGTCAAGGATCTGAAAGGTCTAGGTCGACGTATCGATCGCCGGACACAGGGAGGGGTTCAAGTCAGCAGTTTGGTCCGGAGGAATGGGGTTTGCAGTTTGATGGTACGCAAAGGGAAGAGTCGTTCCTTGACGGACATGGGTATGCCGGAGTGGTATGTACCTGGCGCGACGCCAAGATACACACCATTGAGTTCAAATCGATTTAGTACATCGGAGGGTATGTATCCGCCAGGGTTTTCACCGTTTGGACCGTTCGCCGCCTATCCAACTCAGAACATGCCAAGGGAAGATCGAACGCATGGAGAAGGACCGAGTGTGCCGAATGTGCCCGAGACCCAGCAGACACTTAAGATGGTCCAAGACCTCTTGAACCATATGATCCAGCAACAGCAGCAAAGCCAAGCAAACCGTGTAGCAGAAGATCCATCCGATCAGTTTCTCAAACGAGTGATGTTGTTACGGAACTTAGGATTTCGTAAGTTCAAAGGAGACCCGAATGTGGTATTAGCAGACGCATGGATAAAAGACCTGGAGAATAATTTTGAGATGACCAAGTGTCCAGAAGAGTTTAAGAGACCGGTAGCAGTTTCTTTCCTGGAAGAAGATGCTAAGGCATGGTGGGACATTGTGGTTTCGCGTTACCGATACCAGACCATAACGTGGGGAATCTTTAAGCGGGAGTTTGAGTTAAAATATTTTCCACCAGAGTCCCGTGATCGACTGGAGAGTCAATTTTTGCAACTGGAACAGGGTGCAATGACCGTTCGAGCATATGGTAGGATTTTTACAAGACTTCTGAGGTATCTGTACCAAGGAAATGATGATGAGTTAGCAATGGCCCGGAGATTCTTTAATGGACTCAGGCCTGATATTAGAGGAAGGTTACACGCAGTGACCTACCGCAGTGTTGCTGAAGTGGAAGAGAGAGCTGTGAGTGTTGAGGAAGCAATCGAGATAGAGAAGGAGATTGCAGCTCGGGAGAAAAAGAAAGAGCCCGTCCAGCAGACTAAGATTGTGAACACTCGGAAGGTGAACCAAGTGGCAGGACGGAACTAGGGCGCAGGGCGCAGTAAAGATAAGATGAACGTCAGCCAAGGTGGTGGTAAGGTGAGCAACATGGATCCAAGAGGGTGCTATGTGTGTGGGCAAGTTGGGCATTTCGCTCGAGCTTGTCCGACCGTCGAGGAAACGAAGGGTAACAATTTGTCAACCGTCACGTGTTTCTACTGTGGCGAGTTAGGATACTATGCGAACGCCTGCCCGTCGAAGCCGGCCAAATCGAACGCCCGAACTGTGAACCGTGCCCAGACAGCGAACCAAGTGAAGGAACCCCCAGCGAAGAAGCAAGTAACCCCAGCAAATGTTTTTGCTTTAGGAGTAGAGCCACCCAAACCACCGCAGGCCGCGAAGGGCCCTATAACAGGTTTGATCGGGTTCTAACTCTCTTGTGATTGTTAGTAATTGTTTGTGTGTTTGCGTGGTTAGTTTTAGCATTGCATTTGGTTATATTTGCTTTGCGTTTAGGAACATTACTTGTTGGTGGTAACCCCACACATGTACTGTTCGATTCGGGAGCGTCCAATAGTTTTGTTACTCCCGAAGTGGTTGACAAGTTTGGAGACTTGTGTGAGGAGGAAGAGGTGAACATCAACGTCTACACTGCTGGTAATCAACCGCCGT
Source organism: Camelina sativa (assembly GCF_000633955.1). Classification (NCBI taxonomy): domain Eukaryota; kingdom Viridiplantae; phylum Streptophyta; class Magnoliopsida; order Brassicales; family Brassicaceae; genus Camelina; species Camelina sativa. Next base: position 5,379,586 of record NC_025693.1, read on the forward strand.
TGAAGACGAGAAGATGGGTCAAGGAAGTGTCGATAGTCTTGCAAGATACGAACCTCCCGGTAAATCCTTTGGTGATGCCATTGGATAGGTTCGATGCTATTTTGGGAATGGATTGGTTATCGGAACACCAAGCCCATATAGACTGCAGCAGAAGCAGAATTGTGTTTGAAAACGGAGGAAGGACTCCTCTCGTTTTCAATGGGATCAGCCCAAGTAAGACGGCATACTTCGCATCGGCAGCAAGGATTGGAAAATCGATTGAAGAGGATGAAGTCTATTTAGTCACTCTGACCGCCATGGGAGGAGATGATAAAGAAGGCATGAAAGTTGAGGACATTGCCATAGTCAAGGACTATGAAGACATGTTTAGGCCATTGGAAGGATTGCCTCCACCTAGGAGCCATCCTTTTACCATAAATTTGGAGCCCGGAGCTACCCCAATTGCTAAGGCACCGTATCGCATGGCACCAGCCGAGTTGGCTGAACTCAAGACTCAGTTAGAGGACTTGTTGGAGAAGGGTTTCATACGACCAAGTTCGTCGCCATGGGGAGCCCCAGTGCTGTTCGTCAAGAAGAAGGACGGAAGCATGCGATTATGTATTGATTACCGAGGTATCAATAACATAACTATCAAGGATAAGTATCCATTGCCAAGGATTGATGAGCTGTTGGATCAGCTAAGAGGAGCGAATTGGTTTTCAAAGATTGATTTAGCCTCCGGCTATCATCAAATTTCGATTGCGGAACAAGATGTGATGAAGACGGCGTTTCAAACGAGATATGGCCAGTACGAGTTCGTGGTAATGCCGTTTGGACTTACTAATGCACCAGTGGCATTCATGCGGTTAATGAATGAGGTTTTCCACGACTATGTGGATCGATTTGTTATTATCTTTATCGATGACATCTTGATATACTCCAAGAATGCGGAGGAGCACGCAGAGCACTTAAAGAAAGTCTTGGAGAGGTTAAGGGAGATGAAGCTATTCGCGAAGTTTAGCAAGTGTAAGTTTTGGCAAAGGGAGATTGGGTTTCTAGGACACCGAGTATCGGAGCAAGGTGTGTCCGCCGACCCAGAAAAGATCGCTGCAATTCAAGATTGGCCAAAGCCAACGACCGCATCGGAAGTTAGGAGTTTCTTAGGCCTTGCAGGCTATTACCGGAAGTTCGTAAAGGGGTTTTCGTCCATCGCAAAGCCTTTAACACAACTTACCGGGAAGAGAGTACCTTTTATATGGAGTGAGGAGGTAGAAGAAGCTTTCAGGAAGTCATAGGGGGCGCTGACATCAGCACCAGTGTTAGCCCTACCTGAGCTAAACCAACCATATTCTGTGTTCACAGATGCGTCAAGAGTTGGAGTGGGATGTGTGTTGATGCAAGGAGATAGGGTGATTGCCTATGCATCTAGACAATTAAGGAAGCACGAAGAGAACTACCCCACACATGACCTGGAGATGGCAGCCGTAGTGTTTGCATTGAGGATATGGAGATCCTATTTGTACGGAGAAGCTGTTCAGGTATTTACGGACCACCAAAGTCTTAAGTACTTGTTCATGCAGCCAGACCTTAATTTGCGCCAGAGGAGATGGATGGAGTTCGTAGCCGACTACGATTTGAAGATTCAGTATCATCCAGGCAAAGCTAATGTAGTAGCGGATGCTCTAAGCCGAAGAAAAGCACAAGTGGATGTCGAGAAGGACGTGGAGTCTTTAACCGAAGAATTGAAGAAGGTAAAACTTTTAGAATTGGAGGGAGAATCTAGTGAGCCGTTGGGTTTACAAGCCGTATCTCAAGCGAGCCTGTTACATCGAATTCGTGAAGAACAACCCAAAGACGAAAAATTGAAAAAGATCATCGAAGAGTTGAAAAGTTCGGAAGGACCGAATGCTAGTGGCTATCATTTGGCGGATGATAACACTTTACTTCTCAATGGGAGAGTAACCATACCAGACCGGAACGGATTGCGAGAGGAGATATTAGGAGCCGCCCATAGCTCAGCATTGAGTATACACCCGGGGAGCACCAAGATGTACAAGGATGTGCGTAAGTACTATTATTGGCCTGGACTGAAGAGAGCAGTAGCGAAATGGGTAAGTCAATGTGATTCATGTCAACGAATCAAGGTAGAGCATCAAGTGCTAGCAGGATTGCTTCGCAACTTGCCCATACCGACTTGGAAGTGGGACTCTATTTCAATGGATTTTATTACCGGTCTACCAATAAGAAAAGGGCGAACCAATGACGCAGTATGGGTAGTGGTCGATCGTTTAACCAAGGTGGCCCATTTCGTTCCAGTAAAGAGTACGGACCAAGCACCCGTCCTGGCAGAAAAGTATATTGACGAAATTTTGAAGCTTCATGGAGTGCCAGCGAATATTGTTTCTGATCGTGATCCCAAGTTTGCATCACTATTTTGGCAAGATTTGCAAAGAGCGTTGGGAACAGATGTCCATATGAGCACCTTGTTTCACCCAGAGACTGACGGACAAACGGAGAGGACAATTTGCACCATAGAGGACATGATCCGACTATGTGCGCTAGAGTGGTCATCAGATTGGGAGAAGAATTTGCCATTGATGGAGTTTGCGTATAACAACAGTTATCACTCGAGTACCGGCATGTTGCCGTTTGAAGCTATGTATGGAAGGCCATGTAGAACGCCCTTGTGTTGGACGAAAGTTAAAGAACGGACAAGTTTCAATCACAAGTTGATTGATGAGACAACGGAGAAGATCAAATTCATCCGTGAGAGTATGAAGAAAGCACAAGATCGCCAGAAGAAGTACGCTGATCGCAAAAGGCGAGAAGTGGAGTTTCAAGTTGGTGACATGGTGTATTTGAAGGTTGCATCACAAAAAGGGAAGGATCGTTTTGGCAAAGTGGGAAAACTTGCGGTAAGGTTCATCGGACCATACCGGATTGAGAAAAGAGTTGGCGAGGTAGCTTATCGTTTGTTAATGCCCGAGGTTATGCGATTACATAAAGTCTTCCACGTTTTAAAACTACGGCAGGATGTGCAAGATCCTAGGATGATTGTGCCCGAGCCTACCGAGGAGTTGGAGCCAAATCTAACATACCCGAAGGACCATTTGGAATAGGGCGAAGGAGAACCCGGAAGTTGAAAAACAGAAGCATTCCTCAAATCCAAGTGTTCTGGGGAAAACAGAACCGTAAAGTCACCACATGGGAAGATGAGGATAGGATTCGTGCCAAGTATCCCCAGTTATTTGCTGAAGAAGACGAGGCAGGACCATCAGAACCCCAAGGAATTTGGCACAAATTCTATTAAGGGGGGGAGAATGTAGTGACCCACACCAAGGGGTAAAATTTTGACGTCAATTCAAGCTCAAAAGACCGGGAAAGGAAGCCATCAGGAAGAGCTAAAAGTTTGGTGAAGGAAAGTCCGAGAAAAGTTTGACGGACCAGGAGATAGCCGAGTTGTCCGGGACGTACCGCCGTCCGAGCCGCATCGACCGGACCTGCGAGAATGGTCGAGTACCTGCGAGAATGGTCGAGTACCTGCGACAATGATCGAGTACCTGCGACAATGGTCGAGTACCTGCGAGAATGGTCGAGAGCCTGCGAGAATGGTCGAGGACCTGCGAGAATGGTCGAGAGCCTGCGAGAATTGTCGAGTACTCGAGAAAGTTGTCGAGTACTCGAGGAAGTTGTCGATAGCACCGATGGAAGTTGCCGATAAATGCCGAGAGAGCTGCCGATGATCGACCAAGAGCGAAAGAAGACTTCTCACCATCAAAAATCAACTAAGTTAATGGAATGGAGATGGATGATTATTTTAATCAAGAGAAGTAAGTGGAGTTAGTGGGATTAATATTTTAATCATGGAAGTTTAGTGGAGATTAGTGGAGGATTAAAGAATTCCAAAATCTTAAGTGGAATTCAAGGTGTTTAATCAAGGAGCTTCCAAGTGTTGAAGTCCCTCTAATAGAGAGAGTGCATGTGATTCTTATTGGTTGCCTCCACCGCCCAAAACTCTCTATAAATAGCTTGGCTTTCTTCTCATTTTCAGAAAAGCTAAGAAGGGGTAAGTTAAAGAAAATTGAGAAGAGAGCAAGCGAGAGAGAAGGAAGAAGAAGAGAAAGAGTGGGTGTTGCAAGAAGGAGAGAGACGCAAGACTAAGACTATCGACCAAGACCATCAACGTTAGATCGATAAGGAAATCGACTCTAACCAAAGGAGAGATCCGAGTTGCCGCGAGAAGACCTTCATCAAAGGAGATAATTCGTCGACGGTTTACTGTGAGTTCAGGCACATACTTACATCGGCTTAGATGGTGTATCTAAGATACCCATTTAGTGCGCGATTTTGCATGTTGCATATAGATGCATTTACTTGAAGTTCTTATATGTTTTCTTGTTTAAATGCATGCGGGGTGAGGTTGTGCTAGTTGCTAGATCGAAATGATCTAGTAACAAAGGCGAGAATTGGTTGAGTTGCCTGTGAAATTATGGGATTAAGAACCATATTAACTCAAGAATAATTTTCGGTGAGATCTTAAAACGTACTAGTCCGCGAGAAATTCCGGCTAAGCGTTGTAAGATTGGGTATGGCTATCCTTCCCATTCCGTGCCACATGCAGCTGCGACATGCAACCCATGTTCGTGTGTGTGCAGGGTTGGTCACGAAGAGCTTGGAGGTTACTGGGCTCGCTACCCTGGCCGAGGCTATTTACACGACGGTGTAACTTTGGCTGATATCCAATCGCTTGCCTTTGTGGTTGCGACCTGGAGAAATCATGAGGGGTTGGGGAAGAGGGATGCATACCGGGCCCAGATAAATTTAAAACTTGTTAAAACTGTAGTTTTATTTCAAGTTATGTTATTGCGTGTTGATGCATGTTGTTGTTTATGGTTGCATGTAGTTGCGATTATTGGTAGAGAGATTTGTTAGCTTCCGCATGTCATCTCTGTTGGCTGTTGAGTTGTTTAGCTCGCTTGCATGTTAATCACTTACTTGCTTGTTGATTGCTTATGCTTGCATGTTATTTATCTATGCTTGCATGTTGCTTATTTATGTTCGCATGTTGTTGTGTTTGCATGCATGTTGGTTGTTAATGGGGGAAATTTGGGGTGTGGGATTTATTTCTCTGCAGGAACCCTTAGCTCACTAAGTAATCTTAGATTATTTATGATAATATTGTTGTTCTGCAGGTAACCCTAGAGAGAACTAGAGGGCGTGGTGAATGATAGGACTCCGGAATAGATTTCTTTTTGGTGTCTATTGTAAAACTCGAAGTATGTTTTGTTGCAAACTAAATATTTGGCACTAAGCCTTGTGAACCTTTCTTGTGTAATCGGTGGGGCACGTGGAATCCCGTGTGAATCAGTTAGGAGAGGTGCGCCAGCGGCGAGCAGAAGCAAGGTTATTAGATACCTCAGGAAAGCCCGGCCAGAACCACACGTGCAAGTTTCCCTGCATGTGGCTTGTCCGTGATAACTTCTTCAGATTTGCGTGAACTAGCAGACCGATCACTAAGTGGAAAAAAACCCTCCAGCATGAGCGAACCTTTTCTCCACTGGTTAGGAATGGGCTAAGAGAGGAAGCCAAACAAACCGACCTATTAAGCACAGCTAAGCTAATATGCGCCGGGGAAAGCCAGGTGCCGGAGGTAAGCTTTATTCGGCCCGGAGCATTGATTCCCCATAACGAATAGGCTAGCTCTATCTTTCAATTGCCTATCCTGTGCTCGAGAAGGTCTCCCAGTTCCTCGGGAGCACCTCGGGGTGCATTTAGTTGTCTTACATGAGACTCGGGATATTCCAGAAACTCTTTAAGTTTTTTTTTTATGAATCGGATTTTCTTTTAAATTGAGCGAGTCGTACTGATATAGACTTAGTCCGAGTCGGCTCAACACACGGCGTGTCCGTAGGGTTGCAAAGCCTCAAAGACGTGTCATGTGGTCGGGAACCTCACCGAGGGACTGGCCGAAGGGCCTGATTTGTTCTCGCACCCGGCTGGACCTTTGATGAACGTTCCCATAGTAGCGTCCCGGTGCCGTCTGATGGCCTGGGTGGTCATAGTACGGTTCGGGGGCGTTACAATCAAGGCTACTATGAGACGAAGGACTGGAATAGCCTCAAAGATCTCTCACATTCAACTACTGATCGTGCAACAAACCTTCGGTTCCTCCTCGATCATCTTGGTGTCACCAAACCACCATATCCCGAGGTGTCTCTACCAAAACCACCATTCGATTGGCGTACAATATTACCGGAACCTCCGGGAACTCATGATGCTTCTCCTTCCCGTTCGGAGGAAACTATTCAAGAGCCAAGAGAGACACAATCCGAAGGAGCCTTGACTACACCACCTGATCTATCACCTAACGATAGTACAGCTGAGACAGGCCAGCCCACACCATCTCCACCACCACTTCGGCGCAGTGAACGTTTAAAACAGCTATGGCGTAGTGAAAGGTTAAAGAATCAACGAGTCTACTACAACAATCAGGCTGTCGCCCACCCTATTCAGGCCGTGTGTTCGCTTGACCTTATCTCCTCGGATCACGCTGCCTTCCTCGGTAAGCTTGATGAGCACTTTGTTCCTTAAACCTACGAGGAAGCTAAGCAATATAAGGAGTGGCTTGATGCGGTGGACGATGAAACGGCAGCTATGATCCGGAATCGAACTTGGGACGAGGCTGATCTCCTTAAAGGTAAAAAGGCTGTCAGCTCCAAGTGGGTGTTCACTATTAAATATCTTAGCACTGGAGAGATCGAGCGCTACAAAGCCCGCTTGGTCACACGCGGCTTCACTCAAACCTATGGGCTTGACTATACGGACACCTTTGCTCCGGTGGCCAAACTCCACACAGTCCGGGTCGTCTTGTCCTTGGCCACTAACCTCTCTTGGGAGCTCTGTCAAATGGACGTCAAGAACGCCTTTCTTCAGGGGGAGCTGACCGAGGAAGTCTACATGCATCCTCCACCGGGTTTAGAGCACATTGTTGCTCCTGGTAAAGTTCTCCGGCTCCACAAGGAGATCTACGGTCTCAAGCAATCTCCGAGGGCGTGGTACCACAAGCTCAGCTCTACCCTACGCACGAATGGTTTAAAGCGTTCTGAGGCTGATCATATGCTGTTCACTCTCCGCACCAACGGTGGCCGAGTCGTCGTTCTCGTCTATGTCGATGACATTATTATCACCGGTGATGATAAGGAGGGTATTTGTGCCACTAAGGCTCTTCTTAACTCTACCTTTGATCTTAAAGATTTGGGTGAACTTAAATACTTCCTTGGGATAGAAATCTCTCGCTCTCCGGAGGGATTGTTTCTTTCTCAAAGGAAGTATACACTTGACCTTTTACAGGAGACAGGTAAGATGGGAGCCAAACCGGTGTCGACGCAACTTGATGAAGGTTACCAGGTCAAGCGAAAGGGGGAGAAGCCAACACCCGGTGCTCCAGTTAACAAGTCGCACGAGCCATATGAAGATGTGGGACGCTATCAGAGGCTGGTGGGCAAGCTTATCTATCTCACGATCACAAGGCCGGACATATGCTATGCGGTTAACCAAGTCAGTCAACACATGAAGGCTCCAACGAACTTTGACTGGCAAACACTCAAGCGGATCCTATGTTATCTCAAGGGTAGTCCAGGGCGAGGCATTTGGATGGGAAAGAACAACAACACGGAACTTGTCGGCTACTGTGACGCGGACTATGCTGGTGATATAATCGATAGGAGGTCCACGACAGGATATTGTACGTTCGTTGGAGAGAACCTAGTAACCTGGAAGTCGAAGAAACATAAAGTTGTATCTCAATCAAGTGTCGAGTCGGAAAATAGGGCTATGAAGAAGCTAACCAACGAGCTCACATGGCTCAAAGGCCTCCTCAAGGATCTTGGAGTAGAGTCTGATCAACCAATCACTATGCATTGTGACAATAAGGCGGCTATACACATAGCAGCCAACTCGGTCTTCCATAAAAGAACTAAACATATCGAGGTAGATTGTCATAAAGTGCGAGAAAAGATCGAGGAAGGTGTAGTCTTACCTTGTTACACGCCCAACAAAGACCAATTGGCAGACATCTTCACAAAGGCCACTAGTCCTCAAATTTGCGAATACATCTCCAGCAAGCTTGGACTAGTAGATCCTACACACCCATGAGAGCTCCTCTAATCCGTAGGGATCATACTCTTTTCCTTAACATGGTTTTGGCCCACGAGGTTTTCTATGTTGAGGTTTTTAATGAGGTGATCCTTTACGGGTCCCAAGTTTAGCCGTTTCACTTGGCTAAGCTTGAGGGGGGAGTATTGAGCAAGAGAACGTCAAGTGTGATTGAGCAAGAGAACGTCGAGTGTGATCGGTCTTGTCTGTACAACTGTCCGTACGGTATGAGTTGAACCGTCCGTACAAGTCCATGAGCCCGATCACCAAGACTTGAATAAGAGGCCGAGTGTCTCCTCTACAAAGGCCCATGAGAAGAGAAGGATCGAGAACACATCTTGTAGCTGTTGGAGTCACATGTTTCCTTCAGGGAAACCTCGAGATATCACTATCACCATAGGGAATCGTCCTCTCTCTCTCTTTGTGTCGTTATCAAGCTTGTAAAGGGTGTAACCCTAGTATTATTTTCTATTTAAGGCTTCTAGCCGACCTTGTAATACAACTATTCTAATAGAATCTATTTTCTTCATTCTCTTTGTCCAACCTTATCTCTTCCCTACTCTCTCAACGATTTACTCTTACCATACTAAACTCACAATTCTTCACTCTTGTTCCGCTTAAATAACACCAACTACATGCCACCTGCCCAGCCGAGAGAATGAGAGAGAGGGCTATAAATACCCCCTCACTCTCTCATTTGCGACCAAAACTCTCTCTAGACAAATAAACTTTGCCAAGTTTTTCTCTCAAACTTTTGAAGAGAAAATCATTTGATCTTGAGCTAAGAGGAAGAGGAAGAGGAGATCTCGGAGAAGAGAAGAGTTGGAGCTAGTGGAAGTGCTGTCAGATCGGCGTGGTGTGGTGTGGTGAAGCTCAATCTACCAAGATCTAAAGGCTTAGGTGAGTTGAGGCTTTGGTTGTAGATGTGTTGTGGGTGTGTTGGTGATTTTGTGAAGAGCAAGTTGGAATCTTGCTTAAGGAGGTGCATTAACTTTCTAGCTCTTGCATCGGCCTTGTTTAGTGGTTGTTTTCCTTGTTGCATGTAGATCTAGATGATTGCATGTAGACAAGAGATATTTTTTGGGTTTTTATGAATTTTTGGGGTAGAATTGCATTTTTTTTCTCAAACTAGCTGCAAGTGTGAAATGCCTTGCATGCTAGATTTGACGGGTTTTATGCATTCTTTCGGAAGAATGGCATTTTTAAAATTTAGCTGCAAGTGTAAAATACCTTGCATGCTTAATTTCTGTAGGTTTGAGAATTTTTAAAATGGAGAAAAAATTCTTTTAAATCAACTGCAAATGTGAAACCCCCTTGCATGTGTGATTTAGAATTTTTTTCGAGCAAGAGGATTGATGGAAAAATTAGTAAGATTTATCTTACTTAATTTTGGGGTTAAGGAAAAGTCATGCATAATTAAAATTAATTATTTTGAAAATTTGCATGAGTGGTTGAGGTGGTTAATCCCTCATAGACTGGATGGGAAATCAATTCATGAGAGGGAGAATTTTGGTGAGACCATGCGAGAATCCCGGGATGGAAAGAGCCGCATGAGGGCCCCAAAATTGAGTGTAGTTCCTCATTAGTAGAGGAAAATCTTCCAGTAGAGAAGTCCTCTGTGACTCCATTCACCTTAATGCTTGTGACTATATCTTAAAAGTGTTCAATATGGTCTAGAGGCTTCTCATGTGGCAAATTCTGGAGAGGACTTTTTCTAACAAGAGCAAAGTAGGCAGGTTTCAGCTCAAAGTCATTCCTCACAAATGGAGGAGGAACAATCGCGGATCGGTTCTCATAGAACAAGTATAGTGATAACTCTCTAATTTACATGTTTTTAGCATCCTTTTTTTGTCTATATTTTGCATTGTTCATATCTCTAACTTAGCAATTTTAGGTCATTAACTGTAGGAGTTCACTTTTAGGCCATTTAGGGTTTTGCATTTTTGCATTTGCACATTTTGGATGAAAACATGTACTTTAGAGCCTAAAAAGTGTTGATGTTTTGTGTTTGTGTTTACGATAAAGAAAAAACAGAGTAAGAAAGTAATACTTTTATTGATCTGAAAATTGAATGTATTACAGACTCGATTGTGTTGTGTTACAAAGACTCGATCAATACTTATATGAACTGAAACATTGTGTTGTGATAACAGACACAACTCTTTGATCAAAAGACACAACTGTAAAACAGAACAACTTGCGTCCTTTAATTAAATAACTAACTTATACAAATGTGTTGTGTTATGTATATGTGTTGTGTTATGTAAATATGTTGTGTTATGTAAATATGTTATGTTATGCAAATATGTTGTGATACGAGATTTGATTATGCTTCAACACTCCCCCTTAATCATATCTCGGCTTCACTCCAAGCTTTCTTCTAAGCTCTTCAAACCTTGTAACACTTAAAGCCTTGGTAAGTATATCCGCGAGTTGATCTTCTCCTTTGCAATACTCAAGTTGAATGAGTCCTTTGTGCTCAGCTTCTCTCACAAAATGGTACTTGATCTCTATGTGTTTTGTTCTTCGATGCTGCACCGAATTCCTTCCAATTGCTATTGCAGACTTGTTGTCACAGAAGATGGGAGTCCCTTCTTCAAGCTTTAAACCAAAGTCTTCCAATAGTCTTTGTAACCATATGGCTTGATTTGTTGCTGCACATACGGCGATGTACTCTGCTTCCACCGTTGATTGAGCCACTGTTTGCTGCTTACAAGATTGCCAACAAAACATAGCCGATCCAAGACTAAAAACATAACCTGTGGTGCTTTTCTTGTCTTCAGGACAACCACCCTAATCACTGTCTGAGTAGGCTATTAACCTTGGTGTCTCTTTTCTTGTAAAGAACACGCCAAAGCTTGAGGTTCCCTTGACGTATCTTAACACCCTTTTGGTTTCTTGATACTGCTTCATGCGTGGTGATGACATATATCTTGATAGATAGGAGCTTGCATACATCACATCAGGTCTTGATGCACACAAGTACAAAAGTCCTCCAACAATGCTTCGATACTTAGATGGATCTCCAAATTCTTTGTCTTCATCTTCTCCTCCTTTTCTTTTTCCTTGTGGTGTAAGTGGAGTGCTTACACTCTTGCTCTCCTTCATCCCAAACTTATCAATAAGTTTGTTTGCATATTTTTCTTGTGAAATAAATATGCCACGATCATCTTGGATCACCTCCATCCCAATGAAGTAGTTCAGCAAACCACGATCAGTCATCTCAAAGTTGTTTTTCATGTTCTCCTTGAATCTGTTGATGAGTTGAACATTTTTTCCGGTGATGATGAGATCATCGACGTATAAGCTAACGATCAACACGTCTTCTTCTTTCTTCTTAATGTACAAAGCCGCATCATTCATACTTCTTTCAAAACCATTTTGAATGAAGTAAGAATCTATTCTCCCATACCACGCTCTTGGGGCTTGTTTAAGACCATATAAAGCTTTGTAGAGCTTTAACACCTTTTCTTCTTTGCCTTCTATCACAAACCCAGGTGGTTGTGTGACATAAACTTCTTCTTCAAGCTCTCCATTTAGAAACGCAGACTTCACATCCATTTGATACTATCTCCACTCCATTTGAGCCGCATACGCAAGTAAGGCTCTTATTGTATCATATCTTGAGACATGGGCAAATGTCTCAAGATAATCGATTCCATATTCTTGAGAAAAACCTCTTGCAACTAGCCTTGCCTTGTGCTTGATGTGATTTCCACTTGCATCCGTCTTGATCTTGTAAATCCACTTCACGCTGATCACATTCGTCTTCTCTGGCTTGTCTACTAGTTTCCATGTTCTGTTTTTCTAGATCATTTCTATCTCCTCGCTCATGGCCCTTCTCCACTCTTCATCATCACAAGCTTCATCATAAGTTTGTGGTTCTTCATGAGCAAGAAGACAAACCTTTATGACGTGAGCTTCTTCTTTGAGAACCACCTCTTGTGTATTTTTCATGAGTTCTTTCACAGATCTGTATCTCTTTGGAGATTCTGAGCTGTCTCCTTCTTCATCACTCACATGATCATCGGTTGGAGACAAAATTGGGCTGGAGGTTTCTCTTTCTTCATTATTCGCATGATCATTGATTTGAGACAGAATAGGACTGGAGGTTTCTCCTTGTTGATCTCTTGACTCTTGTGTGTCGTTGATGGGTAAGACAACAATCTTATTGACTTCCTCTTGTCTATCCCAACTCCACTTCTTATTATCTTCAAACTCCACATCTCTCGACACTTCAATTTTCTCATTCTCCAAGATGAGGATTTTATACCCTTTAGATTGATTGCTATAGCCAACAAGAATCCCACGCTTTGCCTTAGAGTCTAGTGTCTCCTTTTCTGATCTGGAATATGCACATATGCTTCCAAACATCTTTAAGTGTGACACGTTTGGTTTGTGTCCACACCACTTCTCCATTGGCGTCATGTTGTCTTCGATTGCTTTAGATGGTAGACGGTTTTGTAGATAAGCCGAAGTATATACCGCTTCTTCCCATAACTTAAGCGGTAATCCTTGCTCCACAAGCATTGCTCTTGCTAACTCCATCAAGGATCTGTTCTTCCGTTCTGCTGCACCGTTTGGTTGTGGTGAGTAAGGCAAACTAACTTGCCTATTGATTCCTTCATTTTCACAAAATTGGTTGAATTCTTGTGAAGTGATTTCACCACCTCCATCGGATCTCAACGTCTTGATGGTACAATCTGATTGTTTCTCCACCATCGTTTTGAATTTCTTAAATGTTGAGAACGTCTCCGACTTTTGTTTTAGGAAGTATACCCAGCACATGTGAGTATAATCATCCAAAAACAAGACATAGTAACGGCTTCCATCAAGTGAATGGTGCTGCATCGGTCCACATACATCTGTATGTACAATCTCAAGCTTCTCTCTTGTCTTGGTTTGAGATCCTTTAGGAAAGCTCTTGCGTGACTGCTTCCCAAGGTTACACGCCTCACATACTTCCTTCTTGATTTTAAAACTTGGTAACCCCTTTACTAACTCCTTGTCTTGCATTTGTTGCAAACGCTTGCTGCTTACATGGCCAAGTCTCTTGTGCCATGTTTCCTCCATTTGTGCATTTGCCGTCATGGCTTCTTCTTCGACTGAACTTAACTTGATCTTGAAGCTCTTGTTTATCATCTCAATATTTAAGATCTCCTTGCCTTTTGCATCTTTGATAATGCATCTTTTGTCTTGAAAACGTACTTTATAGCCGCTTGAGATGATTTGAGGAACACTCAATAAGTTCTTTTGCAGACCAGGTACTAAGAATACATTCTTAATGATTCTTTTACCATGGTTAGTCATGACGGTAATATCTCCTTTACCGTCTGTCATGACTGTATCTCCATTTCCGACTCTAATTGGCACTTTGATACTTCTGTTGATGTGAGAGAAGTATCGTTCTTCTTTCGTCATATGATTTGTGCAGCCACTGTCGGTCAACCAAACATCTGCTCCTAATGTTGTTGTTGATTCCTCACTTGCACTAAACAGCATATGATCTTCAGTTAAGTCTTCTTTTTCGAGACTTACATGTGCTCTTTCTTTGTTCTTTGAGCGACATTCATTGGAGTAGTGGCCGATCCTACCACACTTGTAACACTTGATGTTACTCTTCTGTTTCTTGACATGATCGTCTTTCTTCGGTTTGTTTCGACACTCTTCTTCTGTGTGGTTGTTGCTCTTGTGAAAACCACACCACTTCTTGCCTTGATTGACATGGATGTTGGTGTTGTCGCGTTTGAAACCGGATTCTCTTCCTTTGGAACGAACATAGAACGCTCCCTCTCTTGTGCTTTCTTCTCTTGCAGTAACTCTCGCCTCTTGTGCTTTTAAGATACCAAGAAGTTCTGACATTGTTAGTGAATCCAAATTGCGAGTTTGCTCTAGAACACTAACAATGCTATCAAACTTGGCTGGGAGAGAGATGAGTATCTTCTGTATGAGTTGTGAGTTTGATTTCTTTTCACCATGATTAGTTAATTGATTTTCCAAAACAATTAACTTATCGGTGAATGTCTTGATGTCGTCGTTGTCATACATCTTTAGATTTTCATACTCTCTACGCAGTGATTGGAGTTTAACCAATAGGACTTGTGAAGAGCCTTGATATTCATCCTTCAACACATCCCACGCCTCTTTTGAGGATGATGCTGCTGCAATTCGTGCGAAGATTTGATCAGTTACGGCGGTTTGCAAAATTTGCAAAGCCATCGTACCATTCGCCTCTGCTTCTTCTCTAAGCGTCTTTTCTCTTGCAGTTTCAGGGGTTTCTCTCTCTTGCACCGGTCCGGCCGGCACGCCTTCTTCAACCACCGACCATAGTTTTCTGGTTCGGAATATGGTTGCCATCTTGATGGTCCAGAAGTCATACTTCTCCCCATTGAATATAGGGATCACTTGATGTGAGGAGCCTTGCATCGTCTCTGCTTTTTGCTGATGACGATACGATCTCTCTTGTTCTATCTTTTAATGTTTTCTCTCTGGTCCTCTCAATCGCAAAGCTCTGAGACCATGTTGATGTTTTGTGTTTGTGTTTACGATAAAGAAAAAACAGAGTAAGAAAGTAATACTTTTATTGATCTGAAAATTGAATGTATTACAGACTCGATTGTGTTGTGTTACAAAGAATCGATCTATACTTATATGAACTGAACCATTGTGTTGTGATAACAGACACAACTCTTTGATCAAAAGACACAACTGTAAAACAGAACAACTTGCGTCCTTTAATTAAATAACTAACTTATACAAATGTGTTGTGTTATGTAAATGTGTTGTGTTATGTAAATATGTTGTGTTATGTAAATATGTTATGTTATGCAAATATGTTGTGATACAAGATTTGATTATGCTTCAACACTCCCCCTTAATCATATCTCGGCTTCACTCCAAGCTTTCTTCTAAGCTCTTCAAACCTTGTAACACTTAAAGCCTTGGTAAGTATATCCGCGAGTTGATCTTCTCCTTTGCAATACTCAAGTTGAATGAGTCCTTTGTGCTCAGCTTCTCTCACAAAATGGTACTTGATCTCTATGTGTTTTGTTCTTCGATGCTGCACCGGGNAAACCGGATTCTCTTCCTTTGGAACGAACATAGAACGCTCCCTCTCTTGTGCTTTCTTCTCTTGCAGTAACTCTCGCCTCTTGTGCTTTTAAGATACCAAGAAGTTCTGACATTGTTAGTGAATCCAAATTGCGAGTTTGCTCTAGAACACTAACAATGCTATCAAACTTGGCTGGGAGAGAGATGAGTATCTTCTGTATGAGTTGTGAGTTTGATTTCTTTTCACCATGATTAGTTAATTGATTTTCCAAAACAATTAACTTATCGGTGAATGTCTTGATGTCGTCGTTGTCATACATCTTTAGATTTTCATACTCTCTACGCAGTGATTGGAGTTTAACCAATAGGACTTGTGAAGAGCCTTGATATTCATCCTTCAACACATCCCACGCCTCTTTTGAGGATGATGCTGCTGCAATTCGTGCGAAGATTTGATCAGTTACGGCGGTTTGCAAAATTTGCAAAGCCATCGTACCATTCGCCTCTGCTTCTTCTCTAAGCGTCTTTTCTCTTGCAGTTTCAGGGGTTTCTCTCTCTTGCACCGGTCCGGCCGGCACGCCTTCTTCAACCACCGACCATAGTTTTCTGGTTCGGAATATGGTTGCCATCTTGATGGTCCAGAAGTCATACTTCTCCCCATTGAATATAGGGATCACTTGATGTGAGGAGCCTTGCATCGTCTCTGCTTTTTGCTGATGACGATACGATCTCTCTTGTTCTATCTTTTAATGTTTTCTCTCTGGTCCTCTCAATCGCAAAGCTCTGAGACCATGTTGATGTTTTGTGTTTGTGTTTACGATAAAGAAAAAACAGAGTAAGAAAGTAATACTTTTATTGATCTGAAAATTGAATGTATTACAGACTCGATTGTGTTGTGTTACAAAGAATCGATCTATACTTATATGAACTGAACCATTGTGTTGTGATAACAGACACAACTCTTTGATCAAAAGACACAACTGTAAAACAGAACAACTTGCGTCCTTTAATTAAATAACTAACTTATACAAATGTGTTGTGTTATGTAAATGTGTTGTGTTATGTAAATATGTTGTGTTATGTAAATATGTTATGTTATGCAAATATGTTGTGATACAAGATTTGATTATGCTTCAACACTCCCCCTTAATCATATCTCGGCTTCACTCCAAGCTTTCTTCTAAGCTCTTCAAACCTTGTAACACTTAAAGCCTTGGTAAGTATATCCGCGAGTTGATCTTCTCCTTTGCAATACTCAAGTTGAATGAGTCCTTTGTGCTCAGCTTCTCTCACAAAATGGTACTTGATCTCTATGTGTTTTGTTCTTCGATGCTGCACCGGGTTCCTTCCAATTGCTATTGCAGACTTGTTGTCACAGAAGATGGGAGTCCCTTCTTCAAGCTTTAAACCAAAGTCTTCCAATAGTCTTTGTAACCATATGGCTTGATTTGTTGCTGCACATACGGCGATGTACTCTGCTTCCGCCGTTGATTGAGCCACTGTTTGCTGCTTACAAGATTGCCAACAAAACATAGCCGATCCAAGACTAAAAACATAACCTGTGGTGCTTTTCTTGTCTTCAGGACAACCACCCCAATCACTGTCTGAGTAAGAGATTAGATGAGTTTGAGTATACTGACAATGAATAGATCTTAATGCCTGCTTGGGCATGTTTCTCCGACGGTAGGGAAGTGACCAAGGTTGATTGTTGCTAGTGCGAGAGTGTGGTGACAAAGTTTTAGAGGTTCATTGTCTAGGAAATAATTGCTTGAGGCATGTAAGGTATTTGTACTGGTCAAGAATACTTAGGATTCGATTACCCCATCCTTAGGAGCTTTTGCATCTTGATTGTTTACTGTTTTTATATCAACCCGACCACCAACCCGATCAGGTACTCGATCACCTGCATTGTGTGGTACTTCGAGTTGTTCTTGATTTTTGTTCATTCTGTTTTCTTATTTTTGTTCACCTTAGGTTGATAGATAAAACCCCCCATTATTATTTGGTTTGACTTGCTTGTTTCTGATTGCATCCTATCTGCTAGCATAACAACCACTTGGATTGATAACCCTTTGTACTACAACTGCATAGGGAATTGATATCCTGGGTGAAAAACCTGTCTATCATATAGCTTATTNCTTACAAGATTGCCAACAAAACATAGCCGATCCAAGACTAAAAACATAACCTGTGGTGCTTTTCTTGTCTTCAGGACAACCACCCCAATCACTGTCTGAGTAAGAGATTAGATGAGTTTGAGTATACTGACAATGAATAGATCTTAATGCCTGCTTGGGCATGTTTCTCCGACGGTAGGGAAGTGACCAAGGTTGATTGTTGCTAGTGCGAGAGTGTGGTGACAAAGTTTTAGAGGTTCATTGTCTAGGAAATAATTGCTTGAGGCATGTAAGGTATTTGTACTGGTCAAGAATACTTAGGATTCGATTACCCCATCCTTAGGAGCTTTTGCATCTTGATTGTTTACTGTTTTTATATCAACCCGACCACCAACCCGATCAGGTACTCGATCACCTGCATTGTGTGGTACTTCGAGTTGTTCTTGATTTTTGTTCATTCTGTTTTCTTATTTTTGTTCACCTTAGGTTGATAGATAAAACCCC